>NW_021167081.1:2382538-2535038 GCF_003711515.1 Sodiomyces alkalinus F11 | reverse complement strand
AAGAAAATAACGGACTTTTTCTATTATTGTCCTTATAACCCGTTATATCGAGCCTTAAGTCTTATGGGTATACGGGGGTTTTATATTATGATTTATTCCGACGAATAGTCTTTTAAACGAGGTATTCGTGAATTCTTTCCCGCCGTCGGTATCTACTTCTTTTATTTTTATATTATATGTATTTTTTAACATGAATTTCCACTCGTTTATAGTATTTATTATAGATATTTCTGATTTATCTATCAGCAGTTTCGCCTATAGATACCGTGTGGAACGGTCTATTATAAATAGAATCCAATGTTTTCTATTCTACGTTATAGGGTCGATAGGCCCGTATAAAACCATATAAACCTTTTTAGGATAGGAAACATCCTTTTATTTATTAATGGATTCTTTATTTATAAGTGTGGCTAACTTATCTTTTTCCATAGGCTTTATAGCTCTGTATTTCTTATATATCTTCTTAGATATATTTATAGTATCCTTATTTATATATTTTAAAGTAGTGGGGTTAATATAACATATCCTATAGCGCTATAGCGTTATATTCTCTGTATTATTTGATGTTTTCCGACGGTTATTTCGATCTCTTTGTCCTGTTCTTTGTTCTACCGGTTCCCTTTATTCTACCGGGTATTGTGTTCTTTATTTTACGACCTGTATATTCCTTTATGCCCCTGATGAGTGGGTCTTTAAGTGGGTCTTTTCTGAGACCCAGTCTTTTATGCTTAACTATGCCTTTGTTCTTGGAATAGTCTGTTTCTTTATTCCTTTCTTTATATCTGAAATAGTCTTTTCAATTCCTATTATATTTATAGTATTAAGGGGCTTTAAGGACCGTGACGACCCTATTACCCCCTTATACGTTAGGGCCCGTGCCGAAGACTAGTAGAGGCCGTTATGTAAAATAGCTCTAGTATAAATATCCGTCGTTTTATTTTGATTATTTTGGAATAGAATAAGCTGGTTTTTTCCTGTGAGGCTGTAGATTTTCTTCTTATGTAGGACGGGAAAGCTGATAATATTAGTACCTAATTCGGGAATATATAAATAGTTCTGAAGTAATATTATTCTTCCTGAATCCCTGAATTTAATATAATAGTCATTAGTACCTATTTGTTTTATTTTACTGATATCACCCTAAGTAGTAGTACCTTTAGTAGTTTTATACGTAGAAAAGGGCGTTGTATTTACTATAACGTGTGCTATACCACCACTATCAATATAAAAAGTCAAGTCTAATTTCATATCTACAATCCTGTTAATCTTTTCCACTACCCGTCCTATATTTATATTAGTATTTTAAGGGGTTTCATTATTTTGAAGGATAAATACCTCTTTAATATCTATTAGGTCTTCCGCGTAGGCGTCCGGGAGACGTGAAGGCTTAGGTATAATTGGAACGTCTTAAAAAAGAACCTCGTTATCCGAGTCTTCTTCTTCTTCTTCTTCTTCCTAATCTTCTTTTTTTTTTCTTTTTCTGGTTCTTCTTCTTCTTCGTGCTGCTAATCTTCAGCTTTATCGTCGGTATTAGCTTCCGAAAAAGGCTCTTCCGTAGGTAGTAAATTAAAAACTAAATTAATAGTTTTATCGTTGCTTATTTTCTCTAGGAGCTTCTATGACTCGCACTGACGGAAGAAATTAAGTATTTTAGTCTCTCGTAACGATAGCTTCGACGGTGCCGTCTTAGTCTTCGAGGCTTTTTATTTTTATTTCCCCGATTTTAGGTATTTTTCCTCGAACTTAAATTTCCCTTAACTACCTAGCTAGCGGGGGCTTTTTGAGGGTATAAAAAGAAATAGTTTATCGGCAGGTGTCTAGACCTTTTATAGTTACTATAAAAGAGGGTCTTCTAGTTCTTCTACTACTAGCCGCTATTTAACTGTCTTTTCTGATTTTTCTACGCTTTTATAAGCAGGGCTTTCGAGGTGGAAGAGTAGAATTTCCTTGATATATCTATTAATTCCGTAACGATTTTATCGAACGTATAGCTGTTAATATCGTGCCGAAAAGCCTACGTAATATATAAAGAGATTATACCGTAACGCTCGCCGAGGCGGTTTAGAGTCTAGGTAAAAACCACCTTATTAGGTAGAATTATATCCGTTCCTCGAAGGATAATCAGTCTTTCTTAGGCTTTATATAAAAAGTCCTTAAGCGTGGGCAATTCTAAGATATCTAGGTTAAAAAACGACGTAAGGACGTCGTAGTATGCTTAAAAACCCTTTTTCTCGTATAGGGATTTTAGCTTGTCCTAGATTTCTAAAGTAAAATTAAGGTCCTAAACTTATATTAGGGACCCGTCTTATAAAGCAGAGAGTAGATCTCTAGTAGTCTTTAAATCTTCTTTTCTTGCCTTATTAGAGGCATCTTTAGACAGGGGTTTTATAAGCTCTTTTAGAAGCCTTCCCTTTCGTGTAAAGTAACCACGTATAGCTATCGTCTAGGTTTAGTAGTCCTGACTACCCTTTAGCTTCTTCACGTTAATTTGCTTTAGTTTAGCCTGCGCGGGTATATTAAGAGCTCCTAAACGGTATTTATTTTATTTATTTTAGATAAGAAATAACGAAGTTATATAATAAATAAGGAAAAAATAGTCCTTTTCTTTATTATTTTCTTTATTCTAAGTATAAACGCGGTTATTATAGTAATCCCTTTATTCGTGCGGGTCTAAAGTGGAACCGGTATATAGTTCTTTATTCTAAAAGAGGAAAAATAGCTTTATAGATAACGAAAATAATACCCGTATATACGGATAATAGAATTCCTTTATTTCTAAAGATAGTATTCCTTTATTCCGGCGGATCTAAAGTCGGGCCGGTTGAATTCCTTTATTCGCGAGGATCCTAAAATAGGTCTTCGCGGAGCCAGGGGATTCACGGTCGCGTAAAAACACGATATTTATATAGGATTCCACGGTCGGAAAATATATAGGGAAAATCTTAGGTAGAACTAAAAACTTATAAGTAACGAAGATATCCTAGTATTATAACTAGAATAGCCCTCGTAGTGTAGTGGATATAGTATCCGTATGTAAAGAATAGTGCACCCGTTTAATTCACGTAATCGTAGTCTTTTATAAGTTTTCTCATTATATAGATTTATAAGCGTACGACTAAGCCGACCGACCTATCGAACCGTAGAATCGTAGATAGAGGTATATAGGTATATAGACAGGTAGGTTAGTAGGTAGGTAGGTAGGTAGTGTCGGTAGTATATAGAGAGGAATATCGGATAGGAATACGGACTATTATTTGGAATCGGGGGATTCTTTTTTTGGCTTGCGACCGTAGGTAATTAAGGAATGCGTTGTTTCGAGACTTTAGTCGAGCTTTTCCGGGCTTATAACCTTTTAAAGACTACGGATAAGTGGAAGGGAAGAAAGTCACGAAAAGTAGTGGAAAAATAGATAGTAAATAATAGGATTATAAGGTAGGATTTTTTGCGCGTGTATAGATTGTGAAAAAGCGATAAAGAATAAAGAAAGGAAAGAACCGAACCGAGGGAACGGGTCAATATCCTTTATCCTTTATAAAAGGATCGATATCGTAATAGTATTATAATATACATCGATATTGTAGTAATATCGTAATCCATTATATCCTTTATCTGACTCGTATTAAATAAACCAACTCGAAAGAGAATAGTCTAGGCTTACGGGGAAGATATCCTTTATTCGCGTATAAAGGATATATACTCGAAGAATATACTGGATCATATTAGTAATAATAATAATAATAATATTAATATTAATATCCGGCCGGAGTACAGAAGTACTAGATATATAATTGTCTTCCTAATATAAAGGAAAGGAAAAACAGAACGTTATAGGTATTGTAATTATATCTACTCCGTGTCTAATAAGAAATATAGGTCTAGTAATACCCAATAAAAATACAAAAAACAGGCTTATATGTTTTTAGTACGATATACCCCCTAATTACTATACCCTGATTAGCTTAGTAATTACTCAGCCTAACCTCGTCGGCGCCTTATAGTTAATCTTAGAATAGCCTTAAAGAATAGTTACGTATCCTTTAAAGTCGAGTTAAAAGGCAGGTAAGGAAGCTATAAAACAAGAAATAATAATAATAATAATAATAGTATATAATAAAGGAAAGTGCTATTCAAAGCAATTAGGAGATAGGGAAGGACCCGGATATAAATACGAGGGATGATAAGCTTTTCGTAGCCTTCTTTTCGCTCTTATAACCACGATCCTTTTTTAATAAAATTTCGTGGATTTCGTGCCTCGCCTGTTTCTTAACGATTTTCTTTTCTTTTTCACACGTCAAATATCACTCTTTCCTCCCGTAAACGCTCTATAGTAAGTTACCGGAGCTCTGATTCTTAAGATAAATGCTAACAGTGATTTTTTAGGCTCCCTTAACCCGTCCTACTAGCGCTAAGGCCGTTAGTTTATCTAGTTCAACTAAGCCGTCCAGTATAACCAAGAAAACCCCCGCTAAAAAACCCACTGGAAATACTCCGGTCTTTTAGCTTTATACTGTCGCTTATAATCGTAAAGCTCCGATACTAATAGATTAAGTCGCAGCGTCCTAATACGCCTAATAAAAAACCGACTAAGGCTGCTAACCTAAATTCTATAGCCGTTCCCTTTAATCCCACTTATATATAGTACGTAAAAGGCATCTATTCCGGCAAGCAAAGCTCTTTTAAGACTATTTTTCCGTTAAAGGTCGTTTCACCCGTTACCGTAAGTGCTATAATAGAGATTATACTTACTCGTAAATATAAGTTTCCACCCCCTAGTTATTAAGAGTTATGACCGTGGATAAAAGCTCTGGTTTAAATTAAGATAAGGAATCTATACTCCGGGGTGCTTTTACTAATAACTATTCCTTATTTATAATAGTATAATCCCCTTAGTTAAAATATTAGTTAGCGCTATATCTATTCGTAAGATTAGGCCTAGCGCGGGTTTAAGAGATACGGACTATAAGGTGCGTTTTTATCGTTTTATTTCTTGACTCGAGTACCCCGGCTAATATTTCCAGCGTAGTTTTTATTGATATTACTAATAATATCCTTCGAGTACCTTCGTACTCGAACAAAGGATATCTTCCCCGTAAGCCTAGACAAAGGATTACATTATTATTACGATCTCGATCCCTTTATAAAGAAGGAAAAAATAAAGGATAATAACCCGTTACCTCGGTTCGGTTCTTCCTTCCTTTATTCTTCTTCTTTATCGCTTTTATGTAATCTTTACGCGCGCAGAAATCCTATCTTATAATCCTATTAGTACCTATCTATTTTTCCACCGCTTTTCGTGACTTCCGTCCCTTCCACTTATCTGTAATCTTAAAAAGGTTATACGCCCGGAAAAGCTCGACTAAAGTCTCGAAACATTATATTCCTTAATTACCTACGGTCGCAAGCTAAAAAGAGAATCCCCCGATTCTGAATAATAGTCCCTATTCCTATCCGATATTCCTCTCCACGTACTACCGATACTATCTACCTACCTCTATACCGACCTACTACCTATATACCTATATCTACGATTCTACGGTTTTACGGTTCGAGTACTCGGTCGGCTTAGTCGTACGCTTATAAATCTATAAAAATATTAGAAAAATCATAAAAGCTACGATTACGTGAATTAAACGAGTGCACTATCCTTTATCGACGGATACTACAACCACTACACTACAAGGGCTATTCTAGTTATACTACTAGGATACTTTTCATTACATATAAGTCTTTAGTTCATTTACTAAGATTTCTATACCTGTATATTTTCCGACTATAGAATCCTATATAAATACCGTGTTTTCTACGCGACGGTGAATCCCCTCGTTTCACGAAGACCTATTTTAGTATCCTCGCGAATATAGGAATTATACCGGCTTTACCTTAGACCCGTTAGCATAAAGGAATACTATCTTTAGAAATAAAGGAATTCTGTTATCTACACGTATAGGTATTATTTTCTTTATCTATAAAACAGTTTTTTCCTCTTTTAGAATAAAGCACTATATACCGGCTCCTTTTTAGACCCGCACGCATAAAGGTATTATTATAGTAACCACCCGTATAAAGAATAAAGATAAGAATAAAGAAAAGGACTATTTTCTTTATTTATATTATAACATCGTTACTTCTTATCTAAAATAAATAAAATAAATACCGTTTAAAAGCTCTTAAGATACCCGCTTAGGCAGAACTCAAAGATATTAACGTGATGAAGCTTAAGGGTACTTAAGACTATATCAAGGAATAGGCTATAATACCAGGGAAAAGATATACTGTAACGGATAACACTTTTTAGACTCAATAGTCGTATATTATTAAGACTTTAACTTAAGAAGGAAAAAAGAAGACTTTTCCCCCTTTACGCTAATATAGTAATCTTAGTCTTACCGAGTACTCGGCGATCCAAGCGTATCTCCGATCCTGTATAATACTAATCTACAGTGCCACTTAGTTCCTTATACTACCCCCTCTCTAATAGGGCTAGTCACTTAGGCCCGTTTAACCCCCCCTACCAGGTAAAATATATATATAACTCTAGCTTTATACGAATTCCACTATCTAGTTAGCGCTTATAATTAGTCGGCACCGGTAAGGCTATATACCTCCTTCTAAATATCATGACTTCTTTCTACGTATTATTAGGTAATCGGCAAACTATCGGCGGTAATTACGTAGCCGACTCGCTTACTAATTATTAGTCCCTTTTTAGTATCCCACGTAATAGCGGGCGATTACTCGCCGCGTTTTATCATATCACGCTTATCGCTATACCTTCCTTTATTATCGTGGTGTATAGTATTACTAAATCTATTCTTATTATTCTTTATACTTACTCCTTCTCTGGCCGGATTCGTAACTAAGGCGATTATTCGCCTCGTAGATAAAAGTTCTTATAGCTCCCCCGTAGTTATTTTTCTTTTCTTCCTTTTCCTTATATAATCTTTATTCTGTATATTACGTTTTAGTTTACAATACAATTATATTTATATCTATATTATAGCCGAGTAGTCGCTATTATTCTTATCTTATTACCTAATATCGACTACTCGCTAATATATCTCTTCCGCTTAGTATTACCCGAGAGTTATATCGTATACCCTATACTACTAATAATAGATAGTTACGGAGCTTCTCTAATAATTCGCCTTACGGCGTTATATAGCTTCCCTAGCTACCGATATTTGTATAGATTATATTAACTAATCTAACTCTAACATATATAGGTATATCGTTTATCTTTACTTATACTCGGCGTATATATCTATAAGTTTGTTCTTACCTTCGCCGAATATTCGGCTTTTAAAGTATTTAGATTCCGGAGAGTCTTTTAAGAGCTACCTAGACTATTTAGAATATTACTACTAGTATCCTTTAGAAGGAGGCTCACGAAGAGCTAACGCTAATTAGTCTGCGCCGCTTTTATTTACGGCTTTAGGCCGTATATAAATAGTTCCGTAAAGCTTTAGATAAAACCGTTTATCCTCCCGCCGCCGCTAATACTAACCGCCTTATACTCGATAAACTATTATCGATTCGGTCGTTTTTAACTATTAACCTAATAATACGGGTTTATACTTATCTTTCGCTGTGCACTCGGCTTATACTAACCTCTTTTAGGTTAATAACCTCTAGGCTAATAAGGCCTATTCCCTTATTGGAATAGTTACGCCCCCTAGGGGTCGTAGCCTTATCACTTTTATCACGCTATAGTATACTATCCGTGAGCTCCGGGGCGCGGATATTAAGGAGTATCCCGATAAGCGTACGGCTTAAGCCGTCGGTTATAACTAGCGCGGTATAACTTCGTTCCCTTATCTATAAGGTCTAGCCGGTGCCCTTAGTAGTATTAATAAGCCCCGCCGCCCCCTTATATCCGCCGCCTTTACCGGCCGCCGTACCGCCGCCTATAAGCCCTAAGTGTATATCTAATTAGACGATAAGGATAGTCCTATCGAGTAGTCGCCGTCTTTTACCGCTAATACCGCCTCCCCTACTGCCTCCCCTACCATTTTACCCGCCGCGCCGCCTACTATTAGTATTACTAATAGCGTTAGTAACGCTAATAGCGGTAGTAATATTAGCGCCGCTAAGTAATCGCCGTGAATCGTGTAGGCCGAGGAGTCTAAGGATAACGTCGAGATAGTTAACTCCGTTTATTCGGCGGAGGATATTAATCCCTCAGAGGAGGGTATCGTTATTAGTAGCGATAACGACTCCTTAAGGGTTTCAATAATTAAGAGGTAGAGATTCGGCGGCCGTAAGGCGTTATAGTAATAGGGCTAGGATTTACTTTTCTTATAGTCGTATTTCGGTAAATTTTCCTTATACATAGCCCGCGCTTTTACCTTATTTACTATTTCGCTATATAAGATAGTATTAACTTCCGAACCGATATTTAATTTTATATACCGGTCGTTCGGCGCTAATAATTGTCCTACTTCTTATATATATATTTCTTTTACTTCTAGTAATATTATATAATAGCTAAAGCGTTCCCTAAATAGTCCTCGGGCTCCTAGGTATTCTACTCTACTAGCTAGCCCGCCTACTTTACGAGGTAGAATTTCTATCTTTATTCCTCCTTATAGACTATAGTATCTTTAACTTCCTACTCGTTCTACTCTTCTATAAGCGGTAGTAGATTATTCGCCGACCCCTCGGCTATAAGCCCGTCTCTCCACGGGTTTAATAGTAATACTAAAAACATATTATATATCCTCGAGTATTATAGTAGTAGCCGAACCCTATACGTTAGCTCGCTAATCCGCTCTACAATCTTTACCCGGGTATACCGCGGTATAAGTTTTAAACCGGCTTTAAATAGGACATTAATAGTAATAAGCCCTATAAAGTCTCCTTTTTTTAAAACTCCTAGGCTTATACCTCTTATTATAGTGCTTAGCCTTGGTCTTAACCACTGCCGCCTAATAGGCGCGGATCTATTAGCGGACGTCCGCTAACTATTCGACGCGTTTCCTAATGCCTTATACCGTGGTATCGTCGCTAGGTTTAACGTACTCTACTATCCTCGGGTAATACCCGTAAAGTGCCTTATATAAGGACACCCTAATAGAATTATATAGGCTATTATTATACGCGAACTTAGCCTCTTATAACTAAATCGGCTAATAATCGGCGGCCTTTATACCTATTATCCGTAGGAACTTAAGTAGCGTCTAGTACGTCTATTCGGTCTACCTATGTATCTAAGGGTAGAATATAGTAGATAATCGGTGAGTAGTCGCCTTTTCGCGGTAAAACTCCTCCTAAAAACGACTCGTAATAAGTTTAACATATCGCTTATAATGCCCGTTAGGCTTCCGAAATAACACTTAACCTTATTATAGAGAATAGTAGCTAATTAGGGTACTACAATTATATTATAGGTTAGTATAAAAAGTATATACTTCGTTAAGCGGTTAACGATTACTAGCACGGCGTCATAACTTTAACCGTCCCTGCCCTTCACGGGTAGGAAACCCGTGATAAAGTCTATAGCGATCTTTTAAAATAGGTGCGACGGTAATAGTAGTGATTATAGTTATCCATGCCATTTATACCTTAGTACCTAAGCGCCTTAATAAGCCGAGTATATAGCGACGTATTTACGAATATCGTATGCTAGGTTAACCTAATAAAACTTCCTCGATACTACCTTTAGTATTTTATTTATACCTATATATCCTGTATAGGGGTTATTATAGTATTAGTATAGGATCTTTATCCGAATTATTGCCTTCTCGGGGATTACTAGTCTTCCCCTATAATATAGTATACTATTTTCGTTAAAAGAGTACCCCGCTCTTTTTCCGGTCTTTTATTAAATATTCGCCGCTAAAGATATATAATTAGGGTTAGTAGTCTATAGCGATTTAACTAATTACTTAAACTCTTCGCTAGATATAAGATAATTTACCGTTTCGCCCTTAGTAAGCTCCTGTATTATAAAGTGTAGGATATACTAATCCGGGATTATAGTAACCCTAGCCTTAGTCTCCTCCTCCGGCGTATAGTCGGCGGAGGCCTGCCAGGCCGTTATATTAGTACCGCGGGTCTTCTTTACCTATATAGTCGCCGCGATAGCAATATAAAAGGTGCCGTCTACTAGGCTTAAAGGTAGCTATTACCCTTATCGCCTTACTTTAGAGCTTAGCTACGCGATATTTTCGCTTAGCGGAGTAACCCGTTATCTCTTAGGTCTAAGGTCCTCCTCTCAGAGTAACCTCCGGGCGGCCTATACGTATACGAAAAAGACCGCCTTATCTCGGGCAGCGTGGATGTATGTAATCTATTAGCGAATACTCGTGTATATATTATTAATTAGACTAAGCTTACTATAGAGGGTAAGGAGGATATCGCTATAGAGTATTTCCCCCCCTATATAATCTAGCCTCCTAGATAGACTATCCGCTAGATTTATCTTCCCCGGGCGATAGTATACTTTAAGATCGAAAGATATAAGCCGATACACCTATCTAGTAAGCCTTCTAGAAAGGTCTCGCGCTAGCGCCTATAGCACGCCCTTTAGGGCTTTAGAGTCCGTTAGGACTATAAATACCTACCCTATACCTTTAAGGTAGTATCTCTAGTACTCTAAGTTTTCCACGATAGCTAATAACTCCTATTATCCTATAGCCTACTATTACTGTATATTAGTAAGCTTTCACGAGTAATAGGCGATGAGTCGCTATTACGAGTTATACTTCTAACTTAAAATTCCGGATACTGCTTTATCCGACACGTTTATCTTAACTCTAGAATCCAGCACGGGGTTTTAATAGCGTAGGATAGGCGCTAAACTAAAAGCGACCTTTAATCGTTTAAATACTTCTTAAGCCTCCGGCGGAAAATACAATAATCCTTTCTTTACGCCGGCCTTACTACCCTTTAGTAGCGCGGATAAGGGTATTAGAACTTTTATGTACCCCTTAATAAATCTCCTATAGAAATTCGCGAATCCTAGGAAACCTTATACGTTCTTAAAAGGTTCTAGCGCCGGCTGGTCGGCTACCGCTTATATTCTTTTGAAATTTATTATACTACCCTCATAGCTTACTATAAACCCTTAAAAGTCTACCTAATCCCTATAAAATTCGCACTTCGATAGTTTAACGTATAGTTAGTAACGCCGTAACCTTTTAAGGACTTATTATAGGTGCTTTATATATTCCTCCTTATTACGGGAGTAGATTAGGATATTATCGAGGTATATAATATAGTAAATATTAAGTAAACCGGCGAGTACCTGGTAAATATACGCCTAAAATATCGCGGGCGCGTTTATTAACCTAAATAGTATAACCGTTTACTTAAAATACCTATATCGTGTTCTAAATACGGTTTTCTAATAGTTCTCTTTCTTAATCCGGATTCATACGCCTCGGAACCCCACCGGGTACCGTGGGCGTACCTTAGAGGTACTAGGGTATATACTATAGCACCCATGGGGTATACTATAGCACCTACGAGGTACACCACGGAAGCTATAGTGTATACTAGGGTATCCGGAGAATTATATATATAGACACCGAGGATCTTACGGGGTTTACCCGTGGGTATATTAGTCTAGGGGCGCGCCCCCTTTCTAGCTTAAAGAAGATATCTTTATTATACCTTATTTACTATAGTACAGGTTACCCCTTTAAATCCTGGGTTTCCTTGGTCTGATAGTGCTAGCTAGCTAGAGTCGTGCCCGGCTAGGGCATATTAAATCCTAGATCCTTTAGGTCCTATAGTACTGGCTGGCTAGGGATTTACCTGGCTAGGGCTTATTAAATAGTAGTAACTAAGCTTTTAGGTAAGGTTCGTATACTACCGCCCGGTATAACCTGCGAGGACCGCGCCTATACGGACTACGCAGGCTCACTAGCGAACCCGCTAGCGTGTTAGGCGAAGACGCCTCCCCTTTACTAGGTTTAGGCGTGGAGTATATAAGGAATCTACGGTCGCTAGCCACGGTATAGGAAAGGCGCCTATACTAACCTATATTATAGTATTTACCGCGGATCCTAAGCTCCGATACTATAACCGACGTCAACCTTCCTAATAATTATCCTCCCCTCCCGCGATATGTAAGGGTAGCCTAACCTCTCCTAAAGTTTATTAACGACTACCCGCGCCTCGCGGAAAACGTTCTCCTCCCGGAGTAAATCGTATTACTCGTTATTATCTAATCGGCTATAAACGTGCCGGGGAACCCCGAAGCTAGTAGCGCCGTAACCCTAATAGGAAGAGCGTGGAAGCTAGTCTCCACGCTTAAGGGCGTGTATCTAAGAATCTAGATAACCTATCTTAGTCGTTTCGCCGTAGCGTTCGAAAAATAGCTTAGTCGTAAGCCGGAATATAAGGATATCCTAGTAAGTATACCGGAAACCGATAAGAAAAAGGGTAAGTAAGTCGCTAAAACGCTTACCACTAGTCTACTATCGCTAACTACCTCGGATAAGCTAAAGGATAGACTAGCAGAACGCGGTCTAATCGGGATAAGTCCTACCGGACCTATATCCGCTATACCCTTTATTAGTCGAATAACTATAGCGGGACCTAATAGGCTATCGCTCGATTTAGCGGTTTTAGGTAAACCTCCGTTTAGTAATATAGAACCGACTACGCTCCTTATCCGTTTTAGTGTAAAGATAACGGACGAGGAACCTATTATTAAGGAAAAGGAACTAATATACTCCCTGAGTAAATCCTCCTTATACTAATCGCTTATATCCTATATCCCTCCCAATAAGACTATTATCCACTATACTTCTACTATAGATCGCTAACCTTTTAACGCTCTTAGCCGCGCTTTCTTAGCCGATTACCCGGTTAATACCGAGAGCACGGCGTTTAGCGCGGGCGTACCCGGACCTAGCCGCGCTAATACCCGCTAAGACCGCGGACCGCCGGATAAGATACCTCCTCCTCCTTTAGCGCTAACCTAACCGCCCCCTATAGGCGGAGACTAAACGTATATACGCTAATCCCACTTACTCGCTATTATCGGAGAGCTTTAGCGCGGATTATAGCCGTAGTAGTCTTAGGTCCGTTTTAAGGCAGACGACCTCGGATATTTCGACCCGCCGGAGTACTTTACCGCTACTTAAGACGTTCGCATAGAAGGAACTAAGCTTATCTTCCTCGATATATTCCGCTTTACGGACGCTATAGAATAATACGCTAGTATAAGCCCCGGGTATCACGAAGCCCTTATACGTGGTATCTCCCGTTACCTCTTAGGTAAAGCCTCTAAATAGTTAATAACGATAGACCTCGGACTCTATAAATAGTATAGTAAGGAAGCCACTCCAAAGAATTAGAAAGACGGCCTAAAGAGCCGATTCTAGCTCCTACGCGAAGAAGCCGAGTATAGACTACGTAAAGAAAGGTATACCCTAGAAGATATCGTAAACCGCTATAATATCCGCGTGTTTACTAATAGTGTAGTCCGACTCGTTAAGGCCTTTAATAAACCCAAGGAAAAGTCCCTATCTATTATCTAGGATAAGCTTAACGCTAACCTAGCCGCTACTGTAGTCCGCCCAGGACCTAAGGTAAAGTAAGCCGACTTTATAAACTCCCTAGCTAGCCTTATACTAGGGTAGTATTAGAACTATACCTAAGGTGTATAGAAGCATTATATTAACCGATATAACCTGGTCAGGGCTAATTGAGGAACCCGCGGATCTTATAGTTCTATACCGCCTATTATAGTGGTATAGTAAACCGCTTTAAGGTACTATAACCGCCGGTCTAGTTCTAGACCTAAGTAATATTATATACCGTAGCCGGACCGCTATTCCCCTAGCCTTAGCTAGTTCCGTCGCTAAAGCGAGAACCGCGCACTGCCTATACCTAGCGCTAACCGCTTTACTAACGATAAGGGTTAACGACTCCTAATCTATAACGCTAATAAATAATCCTACCGTCGATACGGGGACTATCCTAAGGACCGCCCCTAAGACTAGGTAAACGCCTCCGCCGAAAAGACCGCCGCGGAACCTATATCCGGAGATAATACCGATATAAAGCCCGAGAATAAGTACTACTACGTTAAGGTAGACTCTAAGGGTTTTATAGATCCCGAGGATAATAGTAGCGCGGGTAACGGACAGAGCGACTAACTATACTAGGTCGCTAATAGACCCGGATATATAGCTAAGTATTCCGATCTCTACTAGGTACGCTAAGAGTATAGTAAATACTATATAACTATAAGATTTAACACGAAGATTATTTACCACGAGAAGTATTATCGCTAGCTATACTTACCGGCGGACTAAAATGGACAGGACTCTCTCCTAATCGATAGCGCTTTCTAGGAAGTACGGGATCCCGCTAAGGGTTCCTACGAGTATATATACGCGCGGATCTAAGCCCGTGGCACGCTAATAGGTAAGCCGTTCGAAATCTATATCGACTCAGGAGCCTCCCGCTATATAGTAAGCTAATAGCTCCTTAATCGATTTCCCGATAAACACGTCGATTCCACTAAACGCGCCGTTCTTTAGGGTATAGGATCGATAAAGACCCTAGGATAGGCTACCTTTACCGTGTTAGTTTATAGTATAGTAGGTAAAGATATATGGATCGGCCGCTTATACGTAGGAGCCTGGATTATTCCTAGGCTTAACGTTAGTCTACTCCTAGGATAAGAGTTTAATTATCCTAATAGCCTAGATATCCTTAATACGCGGAACGCTATTCCCGTTAGCCCCTATTAGGATCTCCTAGTATTAGCTCGAGTATTCGCTAAACGCTTACCGGTTTAGCGGAAGCTTAAATCCGCCGAGAAGACCGTGATTCTACCCCGGTAGTATAGATTAGTTCCGATTTAGAAGCCGGACGTTAATATTAACTCTATAGAGTTTACGCCAGATATCGCGAGATCCCCTAATTTACTCCTACGGGATTAGTTAAGTATACTAATCTTTAACGCCGGCGACTAGCCCTTAATTATTCCACGAAACGCTAGACTAGGCTATATTAAGCCCTTTTACGTAGACGGGTATTTCTATGCCGAACGCGATAATACTCGCGATATCCTAATAAAGCGTATAAAAGCCGTAGAACTCCCGGCGGAGGCAGCGAAAGGCGATCTCTTCTAAGGGTATATTACGCCCGAGGGGAAACTCGGTATCGCTAAAAGCCCCGATACTCCTACGGAGACTACTTAGGAAGGCGTGACGATCTACCGCTATAAGGGCCTGATTATCCGCCGTTTCGCTAAGATTATAGAAAAGTACCCTAAGGTATAGATAGACTAAGGCGTTATCGATATACCCCCCGAGGAATATATACGGATCCCCCTAATTAACAGGTAGTATAACTAAAAGATTAGTTAAAAGGTATACTCGCTTAGCCGTGACGATAAGTAGTTCCTGGATAAAACCCTTTACGAGCTTTATAAGTAAGGACGTATAGAATAGCTAACTTAGCCTACGCCTTTTAGGGTACCCGTCTTTATCGTGTAGCGTACCGTAAACGGTAAACGTAAAGGTAGGATAATAGTCGATCTTTATACCCTAAATAAGGTTGTAATCCCCGACGCGTACCCTATACCATTATAAGATAAGGTTATCCGCCGCCTTTATAGGAAGAAGTTTATTTCCGTGGTTAACGCCTAAGCCTTTTTCTATTAATTCCCGGTATATAAACCGTATCGCGAGTGGTTTACCATCGTCTTATACTAAGGATAAAAGCGCTCTAAGGTCGCTCTTATAGGTTTCTGTAACTCCCCGGCGCACGTTTAGCGATATATAGATAAGCTTCTTCGGCTATATAAGGATTTCGCTATAGCCTTTATTAACGATATTATAATCGCCTCGGATTTTAAGGATAAGCACGCTACCTACTTAGAGTCCGTTCTATCCCTCTTTAATCGTAAGAGGATCTCTATTTCCCCTACTAAGTCCTTTATCGTGTACCTATCGGTTTAGCTACTAGGATTCGAGGTTAACGCCCTCGGCCTATTGACTACTAAGGAATACACGGCGGCCCTCCGTAAGGTATTACCCCCGAAATCTCTTTAAGCTCTCGAATAATAGATCGGCATAACGGGTTAGGTTTAGCACTTTATCCCGCGGTTCTCCTACTGTATTAGCCCGTTATAGCGCCAGAAGACCGCTTTTCTCGCCGAGGCATAAAAGCTAGGAAAGTATACAGGCTAGGCTTATAAGGTATATACTAGGCGTGCCGTGGTTAACCTAACTACCGAGGAATTAGCCGCGTTTAAGGATATCACGGATACGCTTACCTCTAATATTTATCTTTTTTACTATAATCCTATAAAGATCCTCTTTATCTAGCTAGATATCTCTAAGGAACACGGCTTTTCCGCTATATTTTTCTAGCTTATTAACGAGTCTAAATAGCTTACTAAGGGAACCGTCCGTAAGACCTTAGTCTACCCGGTGCTTTATATTTGTAAGGGGCTTAACGCCGCTAAGCAGAAGTACTAGCCGATTAAACTAGAGGTCGCCTGCCTTATCTAGGCTATTCGTACGGCTTAAACTATTATTTAGTCTGCTCGCCGAAATCCGACCGTTATCCTAATAAACTATACTACTACTATAGGAATTATAAAGTCCACGGCGCTAGCTAGCACCGATAAGACCCGGTTAAATATATAGCTTATTCTCTTTTCCGAATTCCTTAGCTAGTTTGAGTTAGATTACTATTATATCCCTAGTAAGATAAATATAGTGGCCGATACCCTATTAAGGCTCCTTACCACGGATACGGTAAAAGAAGGAGGAGATAAGGGAGAGCTAGAAAGGATTTAGTGCGATTAGGTGGTCTACTACTTTAGCGAGCTAAGGATAGATCCGGATAAAAGATAAAGGATCTATAATTATTACGCTAATAATCTATAGTAGGCTCCTTTACTTACCTAAGTAAAGGACTATTCGTCCACGATGAAGATTCCTTTCGAGGAGGATAATAGCCTACTATATTATATAGAGTAGAACGGTAAACGCCGTCTCTATATACCGTTCGCCCTATATTAGGAATTTATTCGTGCTACCCACGATAAACGCTACCACTTTAATACTAAGCATACCTAGTATAACCTCGTTACCTAGTTCGCTATTCCTAAGCTACGTGGGGAGGTAGAGTCTTATATCGCTAATTATTAGATTTACGCTACTAACTAAACTAACCGCTAATATCCCCTAAGCGAAATACAGCTAATCCTAACACCGCTAATCCCCTTCTATACCGTTACTATAGATTTTATTATTAGTTTACCCGAGGTTCCCTTAGCCGGTTCTCCTTAGTAAAGGGAGGGCTTCCCTTTATTCGACTCGCTTTTAACCGTTACCGATAAGTTTACTAAGGCCACCTTGTTTATTCCGGGCTATAGCACGTATACCGCTAAGGACTAAGCCCTATTACTACTCTAGGCGCTCTAGTTAGGTAATTAGGGTATCCCCCGATCTATTATCTCCGACCGTAACCCTAAGTTCCTCTTAGTTTTCTAGTAGACGCTATAGAAGGCCACGGGTATAACGCTAAGGTTCTCCACGGCGTAGCACCCTTAGATAAATAGTCTATCCGAACGGAAGAATTAAACGGTCGAAATCTCTATCCGTATATTCCTCGCCGATAACCTAAAGGTTCTATAGACTAAGGTAATCGTGTCGCCATAGTTTAACCTTACTAACGCCTTTAGCGAGGTACTCGGCTACGCACCAAATAAGATACTATACGGTATAAAGACTAATAGTCCCCTTAACCTTATTGGTAAAGCTAGTCCCTAGGTCTCCCGCGAGATACTCTAATAAGACGCTAAGCTCGCTATCGCTATAGCCTAGATATATATAAAGCGGCTACACGATAAGAAGTACCGTAATATCCGGTTCGCCCCGGGTAACCTTATAAATATTCGGCTCGGTAATAGTTATAATCTGCCTAGTAAGCCTTCTACGAAGATTAGCTAGTAATAAATAGGTCCATTTAAGGTGCTAAAGCAGGTAATGCCGTTAGTATACCACCTTAATATACCTAGCACGCTTAATATATACCCGGTAATTAGTATCGCCTATCTACTACTAGCGAAGGACTTAAGTAAGGACTTATTCCCCGGCCAGAACGTCGACGGAGGCCCGGTAAACGCTAAGGATTAGGACGATAAGCGATAGCGCGACCCGTATAAGTACTATAAGGTTAAGGTTATTCTAGATAAGAGAGTCACCCGTAAGGGACGAAGTTAGCCTTATACGGAATGCCTAGTATGATAGAAGGGATAGTTAGCTTACTAGAATATATAGATACCGTAAAAAGCTATAGAGGCGTAGGCGCTAATTAATATCTTTAAGGAGAGATAAAAGACCTTAGGTGATCTAAGGATAGCCTTAAAGAAAATGGAGGCTCCGAAGGTATTATAGCTAGGAAACGTTAAAGGACTAAAGAAAGCACGGTATATACTAAGGGTTACCGAAGTATTACGAAACGCGCTAAGGGCGCGGTATAAGATAAATATTACCGCCGCCCCGCGTAACGCCGAATATATAGTAGGAATAGACTCGTAACCTATATATACCTTCTATTAACCACTATAATAGCCACGGTTACCACGGCGTTCCGCTAGGTAATAGAAAAAATAATATCACGCCTATAATACTCGAGTTATTTTCCTTCTTCTTTTCTCTTTACTACTATAACCGTAAACGCTAACGTAGTAAACGTAGTCTATTAGTCTTATATTTCCCCTTACTATTCTTCGTCGTTTTAGTACTATATACCCTTTTCCTTTTCTATTTATATAGGCGCGAGCTATCCTCCTTTAACGCTTCCTATAGTAAGCTAACGGAGAATACCGCGCTTTCCCTATACCGCCTTAGCGAACTAGACCCGCCCTGCTACTTACCTATTTCGCGGTACGGGCGCCGAGTTCCTATTAGCCGTCTAAGGATTAAGATTACCGTGATTACTTCGAACGCGCCTTTAAGAACCCTAAGAAGCTAGGTGCCGGCTTTACTAAGGCTGGATATTACTAAGCCGTTACCCTCTACGGCAGGGAGGAATATCTAGAATATAAGCTAAACGCCCTCGGTAAGCGGTTCGTAGCGTGGAAAGAGTCCTACTAAGGTAAGCTCCGGGAACTCCACGTATACGCGGAAGTATAAGGCTACCTCCGCCTAAAGACTAAAGACCTTGATCGTACCGTCTTTATACCTATAAACTATCCTAAGGAGAATATAGAGATTACCGAGTATAAGGCTAAAGATATTGTTAGATAGTTCCCGTAGCTAGATTACCTATTAGAAGCTAATAAGGAACTCGCCTTATAGGACTATTCTAATATCTTATTTAAGGACTATATCGAGATAGGCTATAATACCGATACGCCCCGCACCGCCTCGGGGAAGTTTAAGAAGACGCCTTAGTCTACTCGCACGGTTAGCTTCGATACCCCTAGCGTTAACTCGGCCCCCCGGTCTACCGTATACGTTAATTTAGAAGCCGAAGTTAGCCTAGTAGAATCCGCGGCGGGACTATTATCCGCCGGTGCCCTATAGCCTAAGACTCCTATAAGGCTAGAAAGCGCCTAGGTACTAGGGTTTATACTCTAATATATTCGGGACTATACGTATCTATCTAAGGCGGTTTATAACGTTATTCTATCGAAGATAGATATAGACTAAGTGTACCCGGAACTTAAGGTATACCTTATAGATCATACTAGGTAAGCTAATAATATTAATAAGCTTATCCGTAAGTATATACACGGTCTGCCTACTATTAAGGGTACGGAAGTAACGCCCGTTATACTCTCGGTTAAGGACTTCCTGGCTATAGTACGCACCGGCGAGGAACTAATAATAACGCTACCGATAAAGCGCCCGGCACCCACTAAGCCCCCTATTAAACGCCCTGCTAAGCGCGTTATCGGCTCCTCCGATATCGAGAAAGCTATATAGGGTATCGTAAAAAACTTCTCAGCCCGGCTAAGTATCGCGGGCGCTAACTTAATCGAGGAAGTCGTTATAGTGCACGACTAGGAGGTATTTATTATTAAGTAGCGCGGCTATAGTATAGCCCTACTATACCCGGCCGCTAAGTTTATCCTATTAGTACTCCGCGAAAGTATCGTACGGAATAACTTATAAAACGCGGTAGATTACTCCCTACTCCTCCGCCTTTAGCGTATAGGCCGTATAATCGCCCTTATACCCCTTACCGATAACGGGGACCTTACCGACACGCGCCGAGACACGCTATTAGCCCTCCTTATATCGGACCACGAGAAAGCCCTCGCTATTATCTAGTACTATATAGCGCTTCGATATATCTAGGCTAGCCGTCCGCTTATTAGCCTAGATAAAGTATACGTGCCTAACCGGACCGAGTTAGAAGTTATAGCTACCGAGGTTATTATAGAAAAAGCCGCTAAGGACTTATACACGCCGCTAAAAGAATAGGGCATCCTTACAGGATATATAGAACCGGCCGCCAAGGACGACGAAATTACCTTACTAGACTAAATCCGTGTAATAGTAAGGAGGGTATAAATTATATAGCGGAATCCTATAGCACGCGGTGGTTTATACTAAGATATAGTATATTTTCTTTTATTTCTTTTCTTTTCTTTCGTCTTACTCCGCTCTCCCGTTCTCTTTTTCTAGCCGGGATATACCCGGCGCCTTAGGTAGTAACGATAGCGGTCGCTATTAGGGCGCCGCTAAATATATACCTTTCCTTCTATTATCCCTAACTACACCACGGTCTACTAGTATAACCGTGATAAGCCTTTAGTAAGGTATCGTAGTTATCGGGGAAGCCCGCGGGACGCAGGGCTTTATCGCCCAGGGCATTTAATACGCCTCGGAGCCCCACCGGGTACCGTAGGCGTACCTTAGAGGTACTAGGGTATATACTATAGCACCCACGGGGTATACTATAGTATTTATAAGGTATACCACGGAAGCTATAGTGTATACTAGGGTATCCGGAGGATTATATATATAGACACTAAGGATCCTACAGGGTTTACCCGTGGGTATATTAGTCTAAGGGCGGGCCCCCTTTCTAGCTTAGAGAAGATATCTTTATTACACCTTATTTACTATAATAAAGGTCACCCCTCTAAATCCTGGGTTTCCCAGGTCCGATAGTGCTGGCTAGCCAGAGTCGTGCCCGGCTAGGGCATATTAAATCCTATATTCTCTAGGTCCTATAGTACTGGCTGGCCAGGGATTTGCCTGGCTAGGGCTTATCACAGATCCTATAATAAGTATCTCGGATATCGACCTTTGAAAAGTACTAGGGGCCCGAAAGGCGATCTAGTAATTCTCTAATTAGTAGGAGTAAGTACCGGTTTTTAATTATAACGGCGTTTAGCCTATGATAGTTAATATATAGGCGGAGGCTATTATCTTTTTTCGGCACGAATAGGACTAATAACCCTACTAGGCTAATTGATTTCTAAATATAACCGCTCGCTATATATTTAGCGATATACTGTTTTAGCTCCTTAAGCTATATAGATAATAGCGGGTATAAAAGCCTAAATAGAGGCTCCTTCCCCTCTAATAGGTTAATAGAATATTCTACGTCCTCTAATAAGGGTAGTTCCTTCGCTACTTCTTCCGAAAATATATCTTCGAACTATTATAGATTACAAGGCAAACTTACGTTTTTAGGCTATAGTTTATCGTTATCTACTAATAGAATCATTATAGCCGGAGCGTTATCCGTAATATCGGTGGCTACTATAACGTATATAATATACGCCTTCGTGCTTTATTCTATTACCTCCTGGGCCTAGGCCTTAGGTTCCGCGATAAAGAGCGGCCTAAAACCGAATATTTAATTAGCCGTGTTAATTAAGATACTCTCTAAACCTATTCTATGATTTAATAATATTAAGTAACTTGACCCCTTAGGCCGGTCCGTATAAATAAATACTCTCTTTAAGAGTTAGGGCCTCTCCTTAGAGTCTACTTATTAAAAGGCTAAGCCGTATACTCCGTGACTACTCGCCGCTTAGCTATTAAAGCCTTTTAGAGCCGGGGCCTAGATTCCGGCTAACGGCTATAACTTTAACTATTCTACTAGCGGTAGGCTAATAATATTAATTTATATACCTGTGTTAAGGTTAATGGTACGCTTATCCTCGCGCCTTTCTCGGATAATATACACTATACCTCGGGCGACTTCGCCGATTAGGACTTATTTCGGGGCTTTTACGGATATAGTGCTTACCCCTTATACTACGCTAATCCGTTTCCCGGGCTACTAAGGATCTTAGTAGTCTATATATTACTATTAAGGGCTAAATCCCCCTCAACCTAAATATTACTTATATTAGCGTTTTTCTCCGCTAAGCCCTTACCGCCGTCTTTACGGTTTTTACTATCATAGTCCTTAAACCGGTATCCCTTTTTATTATAATTATAGTACTCCTTATTAAAGGGTTTATCTAACCTAGCGGTCTTCTAAGCGCTAGGCGTGGTTATCGACGATAAAGCTTTCTTCGCTTATTACTACCCGTTTAAGGTACTTTCCGACGATTTAGTGGATAGATACTATCCCCTCTACGACGGGTTATCTTTCTAATAGTAAGAGTAAGACCTTTTCCGGCTATCGGATCTATTATTCAAGTTGTATATCTCCTAAAATAACTACGCCTCCTATACTACTATATAAGCCTTTTTAAGCTTAACCCGCCGCTCGCGAAGCTTATCGCAGAACCGTGCTGGTAATCGTTAAAAGTTATTATACGTATACGCTTCGCTATTATACGTCTTTTACCCTAATAGACGGTAGTAATTATTCTATTATTCGAATTACTTTATCGGTATTATTTCGCAAATAATATATAACTTCTATAGCTCCTCCTAGTCATAGAAGTGCTATAAGTTACGGGATAAGTAGTCTCGCCGAATAAACGCCTTAAAATTATCCTTTATAAGCGATAAGAGCTTCCGCTTATAGCTCCGCTATAATATCTAGTAGGAGTATTCTAGCTTAGTTAAAGCCTATTTAATTAGCTAGAGTACGGGGGCCTTTACCCGAAAACGGTTACCGGCCTTAACCGCGGATACCTAATTATTAATCTTAGTACCGGTTATAGTGTCTCCTAGTATCTTATATTTATAAACCGGTAGCTTCTCGTATTCTCGCTGTATCGCCAGTTATTTAATAAGCCTTTATAGGGTAGCCTTATTCTACCTTTTTATCTACTAGTTAAACTGTTACTACTACTATATCCAACGCGCTAGCAGGGCGAATAGGTTCTTAGTTATTATCGGGTACGGTTCCCCTATATAATCGGAAAACGCGTAGCTCACCGACTATTCGGCGCTCCTTACCCGCTTAATATTAAGCCTCCGTGGACGATTATCCACGGATAGCATCCGCGTTTATACTAAACTAAGGCATAATAATAAGGCCGTAATATTATTATTATCCTATTAGTTCTAACGCTTTTCAGTGCCTCGAATAGGCTCTTCCTATTACACGCCTGTATCCGCCCACTCGGCATTAGTAGTGCTTCGTAAAGTCCGCTTTAGTAGTATCTTCGGCCCGGTAACCTCGTAGGTATAAAAGTTAAAGAATGTATTAAGGAATAGGCTATGATACCAGACAGAAGATACACGGTCACGGATAACACTATTTAGACTTAATAGTTGTATATTATAAAGACTTTAACTTAAGGAGGAAAAAAGGAGACTTTTCCTTCTCTACGCTAATGTGGTAATTTTAGTCTCGCCGTGTACTCGGCGATCCGAGCGTATCTTTGATCCTATATAGTGCTAATCTATAGTACCACTTAGTTACTTATAGACTACTAGACCTAGATAATAGCTATATATACCTACTGTATATATAAGGGAAAGCTTCTCAAAGAGCGTATAAAACCCCCGCTTTTAAATACCTTTAATAAAGTAAAAGAGGAAGATTCAAAGACTATTAGAGATTTACTCTCCACTTTATAAGATGGGCCCCTAATATAGGTTTAGGACCTTAATTTTACTTTAGAAATCTAGGAAAAACTTCAATCTCTATAAGAGAAAAAGGGTTTTTAAGTAGACTATATTATCCTTACGTTGTTTTTTAACCTAGATATCTCAGAATTCCCCACGCTCGAGGACTTTCTATATAAGGTCTAAGAAAGACTAATGATTCTTTAAGGAAGGGATATTATACTACTAGATAAGGTGGTTTTTACCTGGACTCTAAACCGCCTAAATAAGCATTACGACGTAGTCACCGAATAGATTACGTAGGCTCTTCGGCACGATATCGAGAGTTATATATTCGATAAAATTGTTACGGAACTAATAAACGCATCGAAGAAAATCGACTCTTCTACCTCGAAGGCCCTGCTTATAAAAGCCCAGAAAAATCAGAGAAATCAGTCTAATAGAGGTTTGAAGTGTCGAACAGACCACAGTCTTTTCGGTTACGTAATGGGCAGGATTGCTAAGGGTATAATCCGGGTGGACGCGTACAGAATCTGCACCATATGAAATACGGTGGTAGTGGTTCCCTGACGGTCTGAGACAGTTATAATTATACATAATTACCTTAATTAATTTTAACCTATTTTATAACGATTGTAACTACGCTTTATCTGATAATTAAGAGTCTTAATTACTAAGTGAACCACCTACCTTTTTACCTCTACCACTACTACCGATTTGATACGCTATCTAGCTACGCCAATATAGCGTGTTAATCTATAAATAACTATTAAGATATCGTATCTTAGCCCTATTACGTATAAAACCCATAAGGATTAGGAGCTCTAACGACGCCTATACGAATCGGTTACCACCTATAATAACGTGTAGAGGTTTCTCCGCCTAGTCGATCCGACTTAGTCCCCCGAGGAGCCTATAATACCGGATTACGGCTCTTTCCCCTTTATAACACCTAGGCGTACGCCTACGTAATATCTCGACCTAACGGACACCGGCCAGAAGGCGTACGATATCGAAATCGCGCGCTGGAAGATTCTATAAGCGTAATACGATAACTACCTAAAGGGGATTAATGCTATACTAACCTAGCAGGTTAATACTATCGACTAAAGCCGTAGATAACTACTACGAGGAGGTATACCTCGTAAAGTATACGAAACCGTTAAACGCGATACGGATTAGTACCTAGCCACCCGCTAAACCGACACCCACGAAGAGTATATCGAGCATACTCGTTATCCTGCAAATAGCCTTAAGAAGCTCGGGGAGTAGTTAGATAAGTAGTAGCTACTGCTATAAAGCTATAAAGATACCGGTTTAAAGCCCGCCGCGTATATATAGGTTATAGACTTCTTTAAAGGCATACGCCCCTATACCGGCCGCGATTAGACTAAGGCCGAGGGCCGCCTAGTGGATAACTAGGTAGTGGTACCCGAAGACCTTTACACCCTCGGTCAGAAGTATATTAACACCAGACTTAAAGACTAAGGTAAACGCGGTAGCTACCGCACTATAGTATTCCCTACACTATATACTGGAAGCGAAGAGGGTGAAAATACCTTAGAGACCACGGCTAAGCCATATAAGAAGGGCGGCCGTGGGAAGAATAAAGCTAAAAATCCCACTACCGCGGTATCTACAGCCACACCTTCAGTTCCTTTAGCTGCTTTACCTGCTTTAGCTAACTATTCCTCTTCTAAACGCCGCTAATCTGCTCTGCAGAGAGGTTAGATCTGCCGCGTGTACGCTATACCTGGCCACGATATTAACGCCTGCTTCTATCTATTCCCGGATACGGTATATAACGATTAAACACCCTTCGGGAGCACTAAAATAACCGTCTAACAGATCCTTAAATATAACCCCTCGCTGCGCGCGGAAGTGGAAGAACTACGCGCCGTAAAGAAGGTGAAGAAGGATATAAGCCGGGACTCTATACAGCTTAAAGAGGCGTGACTTAACTATAGCAGCGTCCGTAACGGCGTCTCCCACGCAGCCACCTTTACGGCTGGCACTACTGCTAGTTACCCTCTTCGAACCTCTGCTGTCCTTAATTCCGGCGCCACTATTTATATATTTAATGATTTTTCCCGTTTTTCTGAATCTATACCCGCCACGCCGGGAGACTACGTGGTCGTAGGCAGTTTATCCCTGCCTATTAAAGGTTACGGTAACGTGACTATAAGATTAAACGGACTAATAGGAGGCCTTGATTTTAGGCTATTAAACGTCGTATACTGCGAGGATTGTACCTATAATTTAATCTCTAACTAACGCCTACGTCTTCGAGGATACTAGTAGGATTAGAAGCCACTAAGTAACTATATTCGGCGTTCCGATAGATCTATACTATGCTAGCTAAGTCACCGCTTCGATTAAACCGTTATTAAATACGTGCCCTCTAACCGATCTACGGCTGCTTTTCTAGACTCTTCTTCTTCTTCTACCACCCGAGAAGTCGTCTATAAATCGACGGTACGATATCTAAGCACTGTAAAGGGTATCCTATAGTATCTGCGGCTAGGGCATATAGGCCCTAAACCACTTCGGCACCTAGAAGAGCAGACGCAGGGGGTTAAAATCAAGGGACTAATAACTATTAACTACGAGGCCTATAAGCTTATAAAGATAAAGCGGCACGTTAGTAGGCACCCTTGTAGCGCACCTACTTCTGCAGGGGAGCGGTGGGCGATTAATTTCACGGATTTTAACCGAACGTCCGACGGAGACTCACGGTTTATATTTTTCACCGACCGTTATAGTGGCTTTACGGCCACCTACGTTATAAAGAGTAAGCTAGCAGTGGATATCCTTATAATAATTAAGGAATTCCTCGCGTGGGTAGACCGCCAGTTAGGCTATAAGGTGCGCGTTTTCGAATCTAATAATAAGCTAACTTAATCCCACGATATCACCTAATTCCTGCATAAAGAGGGCATCCTTTTAGAGGCCTCTACTACCGATACTTAAGCGTAGAATAGGGGTGCCGAACGCGCTGCTACCGTGGTTATTTCGAAGGGTCGTGCGATAAATATCCACGTAAAACTACCGCCGTTTATATAGCCTAAGGCTATTCCCACGGCCGCGTACGTCTATAACCGAACGCCACGAAGGCAGTATAATAATAAGGACTAGAAAACGCTATACGAGGTCCTCTTTAAAAAGAAGCCGATTTTATCACACCTTCGAGCCTATAGCTATAAGGCGTACGCGATAATAAAGGACGCCTAAAAGGCGGCTAATAAGCTATTAAATCGTATTGCTCTACGCGTATATATCGGCTACCTTATCGGCTACGATTCTACTAATATCTTCCGTATCTGGGTGCCTAGCCTACGCCGCTATAACCGCGTTATTCGAACGCGCGATATGGATTTTAACGAACGCGCCTTCTTGAACGGCGATATCGCCACCTTTAAGGACGACCTCCGTTAATTAACCGAGGAGTAATTAGAAGACCTAATTAGTTAGATCGAGTAGGAGAGGGCTAGAGATTCACGGCCGTTTATGGACGTATAAGCTAAAGACCCCCCCCTTTATATAAATGCTTATTTTAAATTATTAGATCCGGGGATAAACGCCCCTGGATCCCCTTCCTCGACGGCTTTACCGTTAAGGTTATAGTCCGTAATACCCGGCCGTGAGGGGGTAGAGAAGGCTATCTCGAGTTAATCAGGATAAGATTTAGGTCACGAATAGTGTGATTTAGCCGGTATAGCGCCTAATCACCGTCTATATCCGCCCGATCTATTACTTCCTACTCTACTAGTAACCCCGCTATCGATTATAGCGCTAATAGTAGCCGTTATATTAGGAAACCGTGATACCCCTACGGCCGTAGGGTTCTAGGATAATAGAACACGGTAGTACGATGCCCCTATAGCTACGGCTATAGGGCTCCGATTAAATAAAGGAGCGTAACTAATTCGGTAAGGAGATAGCTGGAAAAGAGACTATTAGGTTATAGTATTTAACGCTAGCCGTTACGCCCCTAATATATATATATTAAATAGGACTCTGCTAACTAAATTATGGTTAAAAAGGTCCACGCCTATAGCGTTATAACGACGCTTAATAATACCCTACGAATCCACGGCCCCGGTAATAGCCACTAGAAGTATATCTCGGGAGGCTATCTCGGGAAATATAACTCCGGCGGTTACCCCGGCGGCCGTAAAGATCCACCGTAAAGACCTCCTTCCTCCTCCGAAGAACCCTCGCGATATACCCTCGCACCCTTACAGCCACCTATTCCGATAGGCATAAGAAGACTTCCTACGGAGCCACGAGGAGATAGGGTCGTGGATACGGGTACCGGCGTCCGTAGTAGATAGATATCAGGTTCTTAATTCGATATAGGTGATAATATATAAGTTCGATAAACATAGATTTCTATATAAATATCAGGTAAGGCTTGTGGTACGAGGAGATTAGTAGTATTAATCCTCGCTCGAGGAGACGTACGTAGTAATACTAGCCGGACGGTTATTCCGCGCGTTAATAGCTATCGCCGCCCGATTTAACCTTACGCTATTATAATTTAACGTTATAAACGCGTTTATACACGCGCCCCTCCCCTATAATATCTTTATATACCCGCCGCTAGGCTTGCTAGCCCCTAAGAGTCGTTTACACCTAAAAAAAGCGTTATATAGACTTAAGGAGTCTCTACTACTTTAGTAAAAGCACTTTTCGGCTATCCTTTTAGCGGACGGCTTCTAGATAGTGCCGTAAGAACCGTGGTATTTTCTACGCCGCGGTTTAATCCTGTTCTTCTACGTTAACGATATCGTTATTACTTATAAGGAATATTATAAGGCGTAGATAGAGCAGGCCGTTAATAACCTGTAATGCTACTATAACCTATAAGGTGGCGATCCTCTATAGTGGTTCCTCGGTATTAAGGTTATTCGCGACCACGTCGCCCGTAAAATCTAGCTATTATAACGCGACTATATTACTAAGTTAGAACGCCTATTAAAGCCGAATAGTAAGCATAGCAGTAACTATCACCTAACGCACCTAATTAAGGTTATAGAGCTACTACCCTATTTAGGGACCTCGACTAACGTTAAAAGCTATTAATAGAAGATAGGATCTATACTATACGTAGTAGTGATATCGCGGCCTGATATCGCGTTTATAGAATCTAGGCTATACCGGTTTAACGTTAAGCCAGGGCCTATTTACTATAAGGCCGCCAATTATCTAATCCTCTATCTAATTAATAGCTAATCGTTTACGTTAGAACTAGGGGGTAGCGATACTATCGAAATCTACACTAACGCCTTATTTTCGGATAATACCCTTGATCGAAAGAGTAGTTAAGCGTACGTGATACGCTTATTTAGCGGTTTAATAGCGTGGCGCGCTAATAAGCAGGATACGGTCACGACGTCTATAATGGAAGCAGAGCTATTAGCGTTAGCATAAGGTATAAAAGAGGGTATCTTTATATAACGCCTATGACTTAGTATAGCAGTGGAATTTAACGATCCGGAATTAAGGATCTTATACGATAATAACTAAACGATTCGATTAGTTAATTAAGAGATCAGCACGTTGATAACGCGCCTCCGCCACGTCGATATCCACGGCCACTAATTACGTTAAGTAAAGGAATAAGGGTAAATACTCGTAACGTACGTTACGAGCGTGGAAATAGTAGCTGACGGATTAACGAAAGCGTTATACGGCGAGAAATTTAAGATATTCAGGTCCTAGGGGGGCGTGATGGATATACGGGAACGGTTATAGCAGAAATAGCTAGAGGAAGTCCGGATAGAATATTTAGAGGACCTGGAGGATGAATTTAAGGGCGGATACAGCGAACAGATTATATAGCTAGATTATCTACCAGTTACGAATAGCTTTAATCGCCTAACTAACGTTTTAGGGCGATTAGGAGGTATATCGAACAGACCATAGTCTTTTCGGTTACGTAATAGGCCGGATTACTAAGGGTCAAATCCGGGTGGACGCTTACAGAATCTGCACCATACAAAATACGGTGGCAGCGTTTCCCTGACGGTCTAAGACAGTTACAATTATACATAATTGCCTCAATCAATTTTGACCTATTTTATAACGATGTTGACTACGCTTTATCTGACAAGAAGAACCTTTTCTGCAGTAACTGTAAAAGGCCTGGATATCGGCCGATAAATTATTATTGTTTATACCCTAAAAAAGCCCCCGTAGGTTAGGAGCGTTTAGATTCATCCAAAAACACCTAAAATCGGGTAAATAAAAATAAAAAGCCTCCGAAGAAGACGGTACCGTCGAAGGTTTCGTTATAAGAGACTAAAGTACTTAATTTCTTCCGTTAATACGAGTAATAAAGGCTCCTAGGGAAAATAAGTAATAACGAAACTATTACTTTAGTTTATAATATACCGTGTACGGAGGAGCCTTTTTCGGAAGAAGAAAAGAATCATAAATAGAAGAGGAAATAAAAAAAACAAAAAGAAATAGAAGATTAGGAAGAAGAAGAAGAAGACTCAGATAACGAGATTCTTTTTTAAGATATGCCTATTATGCCTAAGCCCTTACGTCTCCCGGACCTCTACGCGGAAGACCTAATAGATATAGAATAGATATGTATCCTTTAAAATAAACCGTAAATAAATAAAACCCCTATTAATATAAATATAGGACGGGTAATAAAAAGACTTAACAGGATTTGAGATATTAAATTGAATTTGAATTTTTATATTGATAGTAGCACTATAGTATATATAGTAGTGAATAAAACGCTCTTTTCTACGTGTAAAACTACTTAAAGTTTTGCTAGTTAGGGTAATATACATAAAATAAAAATAATAGGTACTCGTGACTACTATATTAAATTCAGGGATTTAGAAAGAATATTATTACTTTAGAACTGTCTATATATTCCCGAATTAGGAACTAATATTATCAGTCTTCCCTTCCTATATAAAAAGAAAATCTACGGCCTTACAGGAAATAACCAGCTTATTCTATTCCAAAATAACTAAAATACAACCACTAACGTTTCTACTAGAGCCGTTTTATATAACGGCCTTTACTAGGCTTCGGCACGGGCCCTAACGTACGGGGGGTTAATAGGGTTATCGTCACGGTCCTCGTAGCCCTATATTGCTATAAATATAATAGGAATAAAAAAGACTATTCTAGATAAAAGAAAAGGAAAAAACAAACAGCTTCTAGGAGTAAAGGAACAGATTTCACGAATAAAGGAACAGTCAGGTATAAAGAATACGGTCATAGAAAATACCCAGTTAAAGACCCACCTTTTAGCGGTATAGGTCGTGGAATAAACAAAAGAATACCCGGTGTTATAAAGAGAACCGATAGAATAAAGAACAGAATAAAGAGACCGATATAACCATCGGAAAACAATAAACAATAAAGAGAGTATAACGCTATGGCACTATACGATAGGTCATATTAACCCTATTACTGTAGATATATAAATAAAGATACTATAAATATATCTAAAGAAGATATAGTAGAAATACAGAGCTATAAAGGATATAGAAAAGCAAATTAGCCACGCTTACAAACAACGAATTTATAAATAAATATAAGAATTTTTCCTAAGTTAAAAAGGTTTACATGGATTTATACGGGCCTATAGACCCTATAACGTATAATAGAAAGCGTTGGATTCTATTTATAATAGACCGTTCTACACAGTATCTATAGGTAAAAACTGCTTATAGATAAATTAGAAATATCTGTTATAAACGCTCTAAAGGAGTGGACAATCCCCGTGGAAAATAATAAATATAATATAAAAATAAAAGAAGTTAATACCGACGGCGGGAAAGAATTTACGAATACCTTATTTAAAAGACTGTTCGTCGGTGTAAATCATAATATAAAACCCCTAGATACCAATAAGACTTAAGGCTCGATAGAACGGGTTATAAGGACTATAATAGATAAACTCCGGTATTTTCTTTTCTATTTAGGCCTACCTAAATACCTTTAGCGGGAAGCGGTTTATTCAGCTATTTATACGTATAATAGAACACCTAATTTTGTAGTAGCTCTTAAGACGCCCTACGAATTAGTAGAAAATCGTAAACCTAATATAAATAATATTCTGTTATATATTATGAAAATAACGACCCGAAAACAAAGAAACTGGATCCACGAGCACTTTAGCATGCTTTAGTAGGTTATAACGATTATAACTATAAAGTATATAATCCTTGATCTAGGAAGACTACCTGGTATCGTGACGTATATATACTAGAAAATCAGTTTCTCACTTCTTCTTTAGATACTATAACTAATACAAATAACCCTATAACCTATATAAATAATAAGTCTCCTACTTTAAATATACCGTAGGCAGAACCGGTTTCTAACCCCGAGTCTTACCTACTCGGCGAGTACTATAATAATACTAAACGTAGGTTTAGGTCTATCTAAACCGAAGAAGAAGATAATAATAATAATAAAAGACGAAAGGGTCTTCGAGCAGCGGGTGGTATTATTCTAGCCGAAAACACCGATAATATAACTATAACCGACCCGGTTAATAACGGCCTTAAATCCAGGTTAGAAATTTAAATCGCTTCTAAAAAGGAAAACCATAACGATTATATATCGTACGATAGTAATAAGCGCTTATTATATATAACTAAAGATACTATACTAAGAAACCTATAGCTTTAAGACAATCCCCACTTTCTTTTAACTGTAAATTCTTTACAAGAACCAGCTACTTATAAACAGGCTATAAACTGCTCTGATAAAAATATGTGGATAGAAGCTATGGTAGCTGAAATAACAGAACTTGAAAACAGAAGTACCTGGGATTTAATAAATACAAAAGATACGCCTTAATATAATAATAAGAATAATAATGAGGATAGAAATACCTTGAACGTCTTAGGAGGCCGTTAGGTATATAAGATTAAATATAACAAGAAGAACGAGGCTATAGAATATAAAGCATGTTAGTGTATATATGGGTTTAATTAAGTACTCGGTATTGATTATTTAGAGACCATTTCTACCACCTATAGACCCGAGAGCTATAGATTAGCTTTTATACTAGGCGTATTCCTAGGCTAGAATTTTAGATAATTCGACGTAAAGACCGCTTTCGTTTACGCCGATATAGATACCCACATTTATACTATATAACCTATAGGCTTCGAGGAAAAAGAAGGCTCGAATAAATTAGTTTATAAACTAAATCAAGCTTTATACGGTGTAAAATAAAGCCCCCGGCTTTAGTATAACTTTTTTATAAAAGTACTCCGCGAAATCGGTTACCTAGTCTCTGATTTCGATAACGTTATATTTACTTTTTATAAGAATAAAACAGACCGTGCTATACTATTATGCCACGTAGACGATATAGTGGTACTAAGCCCTTTATATATAACGATACAGTATTTATTTACTAAAATATCGAAATAGATCTCTCTTAAAGATCTAGGTCAATTATATATCTTTTTAGGCCACGAAATCACTATAAATAAATCTAATAAGACCTTTTCTATAAATTAGTTACCTTATACGAATAAACTCCTTGATAAATATAATACACGAAGCCTTAAACGCGTTAATACCTCTTATATAAATAAAAAGGTCCGTATACTAAATCAGGAATAGGTATTAAAAGCCGATATTAAAATATACCAACAGAAAATCGGTGCTTTCTTATATTTAGCCCTACACTTAAGACCAGATATAACTTACGCTATTAATAAATACGCTCGATATATGAGTAATCCGTCTTAAGAGTACTCTATAGCTTTAAATCGAATCTAGGCCTATATAAATAGTTTTCCTGATATCGGGCTTTTATATAACTATTTAAATGAAAAAGACCTTAATATATACGGTTATTCTGATGCTAGTTTTCCAGATTTAATCAAAGACAGGACTTCTACGTTCGGGTATATATACTATATAGGTGTAAATAATTTAATAAGCTAGACTTCTACTAAACCGAAAGTCGTTACTTTACTTATAAGAGAAGCAGAATATATAGCTTTCACCGAAGCTTCTAAAGAGAGAATCCATATATATCTTATATATACAGACCTAGTAAATAACCGAAGGTTGTCTACTGATATAAACTTTGGTTTATATAATAATAATAGGAAGATACCGATTCCTACTATATGAATAGACAGCGAAAGCGTAAAGAAGCTTTATGAAAATCCTGAAATTTATAGACGGGTAAAGTATATAGACTGTTAGTATCACTACTATAGATAATAGCTTTAAAATAGTAAAATAAAGGTCTCTTATATAAATACTAAATTTAATATAGCCGATATAATAACTAACGGTCTACCTAAAGACCTATATAGTATACTATACGGTTATATAAATTTACGCTATAAAATTAACACGTTACCTAACTACTATATGCCATCTTATACCCGAATTTAAGAACTAAAGTACTAAGGTCTATAATAGAACGAGGTTTCTTATCTTCGGATTTTGGTAGATATAAATACTTATAACTAGGGTTTTTACCTACAAGCTTTCCTAGTATTATAAAAAGGGGCTTTCGAATGTTCCCCTTAATAAGACATTAAGGGTTGTTAATATTTTCCCTTAGAGGTTTTATTCTTTCCTCTTCTAATTAGTCCTAGTTGGTTAACTAGGGTTTCTACGCTATAACTATATACCTATATATACTTATTCTAAGCTACTCCTTCTTATATAACAACTAGCTTACGGGGGGGGGTATTAATATTACTATTAATATCCTCGGAGTACCTTCGTACTCGAATAAAGGATATCTTCCCTGTAACCCTAGATAATAGATTACGTTATTATTACGATCTCGATCCCTTTATAAAGAAGGAAAGAATAAAGGATATTAACCCGTCACTTCGGTTCGGTTCTTCCTTTCTTTATTCTTCTTCTTTATCGCTTTTACACAATCTATACGCGCGCAGAAATCCTACCTTACAATCCCATTATTACCTATATATTTTTCCACCGCTTTTCGTGACTTCCGTCCCTTCCACTTGTCCGCAATCTTGAAAAGTTTTTAATAAAGTTAAAGTAATATATTAAGTAAGAGATCAAGTATATAGACGATAAAGATACTAAGCACTTCTTTAAGGATAAGGACCTTAAGTACGTCCCTACGCCCGGAGAAAAAAACTTGGCGAAGCCTAGTTTCTCAGCCTATTTTAAAAGCTTAGTGGAAAAGGTAGTGGCTTGTCGCCTCGGCGACTAGCTCTAATGGCAGCAGGAGTAGTAGCAGTATATTACGCCGGCCGTAGTCTCCGCCGCCCCTTAGAGGGAAATTATTACGCCGGTTATTAAGACTAGCGCGGGTGGTGGTGGTGGTGGTGATGTTATTACTCCGAGTACTCCTAATAGAGTATAGTAATAGCTTTTAGATTCTCCTGCCGTTTATTTTTAAGTTTTAGGGTTTTGCATTTTAGCTTAGGCGTTAGGTTAGTACTATAGCGAGATACTATTAGTTACTTTTCCCCTAATCTTACTATTCCACCGGCGCGCGGTACGCCTCCGGCCCCTGACTTTTAACTTTAACTTCTCCAGTCCACCGCCTCTATACACTCCTTATATTAGAATATACACGGAAGATCTCGAACTTTTATCGTCGGAGTGCCTTCGTTAATCCGTCTACCGGTCTAAGGCTTATAGCTAAATAGACCAGCCTAGAGGTCCCTTTACTATACTCCTATTAAAGCTATAAGCGTTAAATATCCATATATCTAAGCCGGGTTTTAATCCTATGGTCGTTATCTACTATAAGCCTAATAACTTAAGTATTATCGTAAGTAATATCCTATAGAGATTCGGAGTCGAAGCGTATCTCTACGAATAGACGCTGTAATCCTATTATTTCCTTCACGACTTACTCTAGAGCGAGTAGCTCTGCTTCGGTTATAGACGTCGTAACGGTTACTTACCTAGTTATTTTCTATATAACTAATCCCCCGAATAAGGTAATAAGATAGCCTTATAAAACTCGTCGTATATTAATATCGTTAGTAAAAGAGGCGTCGCTCGCAATTACTATAGCCTATAAACTAATACTTGATCCGTACTGAATTACGAAGTCCTTAGTTATATATAAATAATGGATAGCTTAGTCCGCTACGTTATAATACTTCGGGGAGGAGTTTCTAAGAAAGCGGGAAAGGATAGATACCGTAAAAGCTATATTAGGATATATTATTAGTACTATATATAGCACTAATCCGGCCTTTTCCTAGTACGATTTGCTTTCTTAGACCGTGGCTTTATGTTCTCTTTTCTAGTATTCCATAACGGGAACGAGAATTGCTAAGTATATATTAGTAGTATCTAGACTAAATCTAGCTACGATCCTCTCGATATATAAGTCGTGACTAAGCAGAAGCTTATACCGGGGACGATCTTGGGTGATCTTAATCGCTAGGAACTATTCTACGTTACCTTTTTCTAATACTTCGAACCTTTTATTAATACTGTTAATAATCCTAATGGTATTTATAGCCGTGTTTTTATAGAATAAGTTAAGGATATTATCTATAAAGAAAATACTAAATATATCCTAAGCCGCTATATAAAATAGGTATATCTCTTCTTTACTAGCCTTTATCCCTAGATTCGATAATATCGCTATAAAGGTCTAGAACTATTATTAAGGTGAATCTCGTAAACTATAAAATGCTTTATCCAGCCCTAAGCACTTATCTAGCTGCTTAAACATATCTAAAAGCTCGTATATAATAGGCGTACCTCTTCTATTCCTCTCGGCGTTAACGAAGACGTTAACGATATCTAGTTACTTAATTTCTAGGTTAAATTAAACGGCTAAAGCTATAATAATACGAAAAGACCTCGTAGCGAGCGTTACTACGTAGGTTCCCTTAATAGTTAAGCTCTTCTACGGATTCCCTCGGATATATAGCCTTATCTTATATCTCTTAAGATACCCGCTTTAGTCGAACTTATAAGTAAATACCTATTTAAGTAGAAGAGGCTTAGACTTCGCCGTTACCCTATTAATATCCCTCCACGTGCGTTTCTTAATTAGCTTATTAACCTCCTTCTACGCTGTGTCTTTAAACTAATCGCAGACAGGGTGATTATAAAGCTCGCTCTAATACCTTAGTATAGCCTTAAGGTGGTTATAATAGACCCTGCCGTCGAGTAAGGACTTCGGTTCCTCCGTTATTTTTAAATAGGGTTTTATATTAATATCGGCTACCCCGAATATCACTAAGTAAAAGGATAGGAGCCCTTATACCTTATTGTCGCGCACTTCTTATTAATTAAGTAGGAAGAACGTGTACGTTACGGGCATATTTAGCCCTACCGCGTGCGTCCGTGGATTAATCCTAATAGTCGTCCCCTAAGTATATTAATCTATAATTCGGGCGCTAACTCTTATTATCTCCTTAACCTATATACTCCGTTTATATTAGTGTGTGGTTACCTTACGGTTACTAGTTCGGGATCTAAACGTAGAGGGCTAGTTAATACTATAACCTGGATTAGGTGTAGCTAATTCCCATGCCTTAGTCTACGTGTTCCTCGCTCCTTCTTATTACTCCGGATTATCTATATTAAGCTCTAGTGTATATAGCTCTAGCGTGTTTATAGCAGTATCTCCTTTGGGTACCGCCGTATATTATAACCGCGTAGATGCGGCGTTAGTGTGGTGTCGGCAGCCGGTCACATGACCCCCCCTTTTCAAGGCTGCGGGATCCGCCTCCCACTTATATATTAAGGACAGGCTCTAGATATCCCAATCGAGGGACGATCATTCAATTATCACCATCTTTTGCGATTACTTATTCTACGATTAAGGTATCTTTCCAGTTCAACTTACGTTGCCCCGATCAGAATAGTGACTACCGATCTACTTCTTCGCTAAAGGTTATAGCGGTGTTAGTTATGTTTTGGTTATGCATCGTGGTTTTGCTGGACTGACCTCTTTGTCTGATCTTTGTCTTAACGATCTAGTGCCACTACGTCTTTATCCAGGTATAATATATATAAGATAGCTTAATTCAGAGTTCCTCCTCTAATAGCTACGGCCCGGCGCCTTAGTTCTAGTTATTCCGGCTCGGCGGATTAGGTATAGCATATAGGGTCTAGAGTCCTATTAGCACGGGCGGTTCGGGTAGCCTATTATTACTATTAGTGGTTATATCAGTATTTAGTAGTTCTAGCGCCTCCAGAATAGTACTAGCTACTCTTACTCCTAAGTCTAAACCCGTAAACTTTGCTTAATCTTTAGAAGGTACGCTACTAGATAGGCCGGCGGGGGGTTTAACCTATAGGATAAATTCGGTATCCTTATCTTCGTAGTCTTCGTATGTTATAAGCTAGTTCCTTGCCTCCGACTCCGTAATCTACTCTGGTTTTTCGAGCTTTAAGTTATAAGAAATCGCCGCTTATTAAACTATATATTACGTGTCGTTATAACCTTCTAAAGCTATGGGATCTATATCCGATAGATATTATAGGTAACGTATACTATAAGATACCCAATATAGCCCCTAGGTTAAATGTTAGATATCTTTCTCTCCCTTCTAGCCTCCTTATTCCTATTTAAGGGATAGGCGCGGTAACCGTAAGTATAAATACCACTTTCTGTCTAGCCGTAGGTCGGTGGAATACTCTCTTATCTTAAACGGCGCGTGGTTTTTAAACTATAAGTCTAGCATCTCTATTAGAGACTTTTAACCTAGGCGCTACGATAGACTTATATTATACAGTTACGCCGCTACTCTTATACTCTCCAGCTATATAAAACCCAGAATACCTACGCTATTTAGTATACTATTAGACTTCGTGACGATAGCTTCGCCTACCCTCTTAATAACGCTATTCGGTTCGTGAATATATAGAGGCGCGATCTCTATATAAATACTTTTCGGGCGCGCCTATAGCTAGGTCCGCAAATCCCCTACTATATACACGATTAAAGGCTTATTATTACTATGTATTTTATAAACGTATAGGTTAAACTAACGCGTAATCTATATCATAAACGCTTTAAGGGCGTTATAGACTATAACGCTATTTTTCGACGTTAAAGGCAGTATATAAATCTAATCGCTATACTCCTCCTTAATAGTATAGAGATAACATATACTGTTATAACTCTCCGGTAATTTCTATAGGTTCTAATAGATACTCTAGAACAGTCTAGGCGGGCGGTAATCCATTAAGCGATAAGACACTACCTAGTAAACCTATATTTAAGTATAATTCTTATACTTAATCCGCTTAATGCCTTATATTAACACGTTCCGGGCGTTATAGACTAGTGCTTAAAGAGCTTCTAGTCCTAGGTGGCCGGCCCTTAGGTGCTATAGTAATATGCCCTGACTAGGTATATATCTGGCTAGCTAGTACTCTTAGACCTAGGAGCCAGGCTTTTCTAAAGGGGTGACCTTAGGGTGCCGTAAAGAGTAGTAAAATAAGATATATTCTCTAAGCTAGAAAGGGGGTATACCCCTAGGACTAATATACCCACGGGTAAACTCCGTAGGATCCTTAGTATCTACGTATATAATCCTCCGGATACCCTGGTATACGCCACAGCTTCTAAGGTATACCCCGTGGGTGTTATAGTATATACTATAGCACCTCTAAGGTACGCCTATGGTACCCGGTAGGGTCTCGAGGCGTATTAAATACCCGGGGCGAAAAAGCCCTACGTCCCGCGGGCTTCCCTAGTAACTACGATACCTTACTTAAGACGCGTCGCGGTTATACTAGTGATCCGCGGTGTAATTAGGAGATAATATAAAGAAAATAGTGGTTCTCTACGGCGCCCTAATAGCGGCCGCTATCGTTATTACCTAAAAAGAGTAGAATATACCGGGTATATCCCGGCTAGGGAAATTAAAAATAAATAAATCCTTAAGCTAAATCTCGTCCTACGTTACCCCTAGTAGAGGTGATCCGGCCTAGCGAGCTATTACGCCTAGTTATAGAGTTACTCTAGAATAATAACCTTATAGTCGTCGTTATCCTAGGTGGAGGGCTTAATGTTATCGGGGAAACCCTACTAGTTAAGATTAGCCTATAGAATAGTGGCCGCGTCTTACACCGTTATCTTATTCGTTAGCCCGTTAAGGCGTTTAGGGTCAAGGTCGGCGAAGACTATTAGCCCGGATAAGCCATACTTAGTATACTAATATTAGAGAGCCGCGCATGCGAGTATAGTATAGAGGGAGAGTTCGCGGTCGGTGGTAACGTGCTTAGTAAACTAGTTAAAGTAAGCCGGCGATAACTACCGATTAACTCCTAAAGGAGTTAGGGGAATCGCCCTTCTAAGGCAAAGATAGCACATGACTTAGGTAAACTCTATAGCGTTCTAGCTAGTACTCGGGGCCACGACGTCTCTAATAAAGCCGTAAAGCTAATATCCCGCTAGGACGGGGAGTATTATTCTATAGTCGCGCTAGCGTATAATTACTAGAGTCTATATACCAGTACCCGTCGAATTAAAGGAGGGCTATTACCCGTTATTCCGTAGCCTAAGACTATAGCTCTTAACTATATCTAGGAGTATCCTTTTCTTAAAGCCTTTTATAGCTATACGCTTAGCGGGGGTAGTGTTAGGACCGGCTAGGCCTAGCGCGGGCCGCTTAGTTATCTTAGTAGGTGTGGCGAGACTTAGCGCGCCGCCTAGGCGTAGCTGGCCTAGAAACTCCGTGGCTAAGAGAACGTTAATAGACTATTCCTCCGGCTAGTTCGAGCCCGAGGTTACTCCTTTAAGGTATTTACGTGCTAGCTTATTATATTTCTCGGTTTCCTTAGCGTATTTCTATAACTTACGGCAGAACTCCTTATCCGTGATAGTCCTACCCCTTTTACCGATAAGGTTATATATCGCCTACGATAGGAAGGTCTACTCCTACTAGTAGTTAAGTATAAACCTAGGAACTAGCACGGAGCGACATATACCCTAGGAATCCAAAGCGATAGCGGGACTACTACTAGCTTCCGTATCATTTATAAGGTTAACGTATATAGTAGAGCGGGGGCCGGCTATAATAGCGGGCGTATCGGTATAAGATGTATAGGCTTCCTAGCGAGCCTTTGTATACTTCACTGTATAGTTACAGGGTATATCGGGGTTACGGCCTATCTCTAAGTAGTCCTTATAGGAAATATCGGGGCGTTCCTAAGATATAAGCTCCGCGTTAGCGTCTAGTAGGTAATCGGGCTAGGGAAATTACCTAACAAGTTCCTTAGCTTTTTACTACGTAATCTCGGTATTTTCCTTAGAATAGTTTATAGGCACGAAGACGGTGCGATTAAGGTCTTTAGTCTCTAGGTAGAGGTAGCCTTATACTTCCGCGTGTACGCGGAGTTCCCGGAGCTTACCTTAGTAGGACTCTTTCCACGCTACGAACCGCTCGCTAAGGGCGCTTAGCTCGTACTCTAGATAGTCTTCCCCGCTATAAAGCGTAACGGCGCGGTAATATCCGGCTTTAGTAAAGCCGGTACCCGGCTTCTTAGGGGTTTTAAACGCTTATTCGAAGAGATCGTAGTAATCTTAATCTTTAGATAGCTAGTAAAATCTCGGCGCTTATACCACGAAGTATATAGGTGGTAGTATAGTCCTAAACCGTCGGGGTAGTATAGGGAAGATAAGAGGGGATAGTTTAAAGTATATAAATAGGAAAGATAGAGAGGTATACATTATAAAACGATAGAATACGTAAGGGGGAAATGGTAAAAACTAGTGAATTATATTAATAATCCTAGTAATCAAGGTTATAGTGGTAAAGAAAAGAGGGGAGAGAAGGGAAAAGGAAAATAACTTAAGCGTAGTAGGCGTAATATTATTTTTTCTGCTACCTAACGGAATACCGTAGTAACCGTGGTTATTATAGTGGTTACTAGAAGGCATATATAGGTTATAAGTTTATTCCTACCATGTATTCGGGGTTACTCGGGGCGGCGGTAATATTCGTCTTAAACCGCGCCCTCTACGCGTTTCGCGATACCTCGGTAACTCTTAGTATACGCCGTGCTTTCTCTAGTTCTTTAACGTCTCCTGGCTATAACACCTTCGGAGCCTCCGTTTTCTTTAAGGCTATCCTTAGATTACCTAAGGTCTTTTATCTCTCCCTAAAGGTATCGATTAGTACTTACGCCTCTATAGCTTCTTACGGTATCTGTATATTCTAGTAAGCTAACTACCCCTTCTATCGTACGAGGTATTCCGTATAAGGCTAACCTAGTCCTTTACGGGTAACTCTTTTATCCAGGATAGCCTTAGCCTTATAATACTTATACGGGTCGCGCTATCGCTTATCGTCCTAATCCTCGGCGTCTACTAGGCCTTTATCGATATTCCGGCCGGGGAATAAGTCCCTAATTAAGTGCTTCGCCGGTAGTAGATAGGCTATACTAATCACTAGATATATACTAAGCGTGCTAGGTAAGTTAAGGTGGTATACTAGCGGCGTTACCTACTTTAGCACCTTAAACGGGCCTATTTATTACTAACCGATCTTTATAAAAGGCTTACCCGGTAGATTATAACCGCTACTAAGCCGAATATACATAAGGTCGCCTAGGGCGGACCGGATATTACGGTGCTTCTTATCGTATAGCCGCTTTATATATATCTAGGCTATAGCGACAGCGAGCTTAGCGTCTTTATAGAGTATCTCGCGGGAGTCTTAAGGACTAGCTTTACCAATAAGGTTAAGGGGACTATTAGTCTTTATACCGTAAAGTATCTTATTCGGTCTATAGCCGAGTAACTCGTTAAAGGCGTTATTAAGGTTAAACTATAACGACACGATTACCTTCGTCTGTAGAATCTTTAGGTTATCGGTAAAGAATATACAAATATAGATTTTAACCGTCTAATTCTTCTATTCGGATAGACTATCTATCTAAGGGTGCTACGCTACAGAGAACCTTAGCGTCGTGCCTATAGCCTTCTATAGCGTCTACTAAAAGACCGAGAGGAATTTAGGGTGGCTAATACCTTAGCCCCCTTTATTCTATAAATATAGTAACTCGGGGAGGTAAGTGCTTTTACCTATTACTTAATAAGATACAATAGAAGGCACGGCGGCCCTATAGGCCGTAGATATTATCCTATACCTTCTAAAATCTTCTAATCCTCTTTCTATTCTTCTCTAGCTATTATAATAACCTTGGTTTTTAGGTTATAGTAGGTAAGTTGAATCCCGGCTATAACGCTATTAATCTTTTATCGCTTCGAGCGTCGATAAAGATTAGCGTCCTTATATTCCTTAGTTATAAACTCGGCGTTATATGCGTCGTTAATAGTTAGATATTAGCTAATAGCTATTAGGGATACCCCTAATTAACTAATTCTCTTTCTCTTTTTATAATACTATAATTCCTCCTATAAGGCCTCCTTTACCTTCTCTATACTCTTATCTTTATCGGGAGACTAACGATTTAATAGCTCGCTATTCATTCGTCAATATACCTCCTAAAACGGCTTTAAAGAATACCGCCGCTATTAGCGCTAGTAGTAGTGCCCCCGCTGCGGGTAGTAAGCGAAAGGCTAAGGGTGCTACTAAAAGGGCCCCTAAACGCGCGAAGACTACTAGCGGTGGTGCTACTATTAGCGGTAGTAGTGGTAATAGTACAACGTTATCGCCCGCTAATTCCTTAAGAACTAATAATAACTCTACCACTTCCGTTCTTACTACTCCTAAGATAGTTTTAACGCCTATTCCGCTTATAGCCCCCCTTATTACGCCTTTAACCGCTCCTCCTACTACTCTATTAACGCCTAATAATCCGATAACTACTCCTTAGCCCGTTATTCGCGGAGATATAAAGGATATAGGTTATAGCGGTCCCTTATAGAAACTATACGACTATTACGCCCGCTAGTAGTATACTAACACTAATTTTACTATTACCCCTATCGTTTTCCGTTTATACCGCTTTACCGAAAGTAAGTTAACCCTTTAGTAGTTCCTTAGCGAGCGATAGCTAATATACCTATATTCGTAGAACGATCTGCTAAATATAATTACTACTAGATATAAAGCAGTAAGCCTTATAATAAGGTAAGTCCTATACCCCTTCCCTGCTATAACCGCTCCGCGGCCGACTATTAAGTTATAGTTACCTATTAATACTCGTAAATTAGCTCGATTAATACAGAATAATATTATAAGAGTATTTAATAAAAACCGTAGCGTTATACCAGGTAAACGGCGGTTATTAACGGAAGCCCGGGCTCGGCTTAGGGCATTTATATCTAATTAAAGTATGGCCCGTAATTAAATCCCCCGGGCTAAGCGGTTAGTTTATCGGCAGCGCGAGGTTAAAGCTAACTCGTAACTAAAAGCTTCTAAGGATTATAACTACCTTTTAGGCTACCTTATAGTAGCTATAGAATAACACGTTATAGAAAGTTATATAACTAATAGTTTATTATAAGAGTTAGTTTAAAGTAATAAGGATTTAGTTAATAAGCTAGCGGTTATCGTTAATTAATCTAGCGGTAGTAGTAAAGAGGTAGGCGGTAATAGCTAAGGCGGCGGGTTAAATATAAGGGTCGAACTAGATAATCTCCTAGCCACTCTACCGGCTTAAAGGAATACGGTTTACATATAGTTAATTCGGGGTTAGCCGCTTTAGTCCCCCCTTTTATATAGTTTTTTTATTTTTATTTTTTACTTCTGGTTTTTTTTTCTTTTTACTTATTAAGGATAATAGTAAGGAGAGGCCTATTAGGTAATAGAATAAATACCTTTTTTATACGGAAATTAATTATAAGTCGGCTAGTTCCTAATCGCTAACTAGTTATATATTCTATAATAGTAGCGATCGAGAAGATCGTTCTGTAAATTCCTCTTCGGTTCTTACGTGTTTTCCTTATAGCCGTAGTCCGCCTCCTGAATAAGATATTATCGGCGATTACCGTTATAACGGTAGGCGAGGATATCTTCGACCTTATATTTATCTAACTTTTATAGTTTAATATCTATATCCTTAGGAACCGGCGATTTACTATCACGGGACCGCTAGGGTTCTAATAGAGAAACTAGAAATATATCGTGGATCTTTAATTTTAGTATTAAGTCTAGTTTATATACTAGGGCGTGCTAACTAATTACCTTAGCGATATAGTAAGGTCCTAAGAACTTATAGGATAATTTACGGTTAGGCCGCCGCTAGCGAATATTTTTAGTGGAGAGTAGTATATATTTATCTTTATTAAAGCGTTTCTAAACACGGCCCATATTATAATAGCGCTTATATTAACCTATACCTTCCGAATCAGGGCGTCTATTACTTCTCGGTTAGCTAATAAGTATTAAACTCGTTATTCTATAATAGCTAACTTAGACTCCGCTTTTAGCTAAGATTATAACTCATATAGCCCGCGTAGATTATGACCTATAAGTATGATAGCCGGCGTATTATTTATAGTTAAGTGCTAGGAGGTATTATAGACGAACTAGGCGAGTAAGAGCTTATCTACCTAGTCGTTCTGCTTAAATATATAAAACGTATATAGGTAATACTTAAGACTCTAGTTTTAGCGTTCTATCTAACCGTCCGTTTATAGGTGCTAGGCTATTAATAGCCGCCTATCTACCCTAAGGTATATATAAAGTATCTTCTAAAATCGGCTTATAAATAGTAATCCTTAGTCGGAGACGATACTATTAGGTAGACCGTATTTACTAAAGATATACGTCTATAGGGTATCTGCTAGCCTATTTACGGTTAATTTACTACTAGTTAGTATATAGATAGCGTACTTAGTATACCTATATACCGCTACTAAGATAGTATCTCGCTTATATCCGTTATTAGTAACTAGTGAAAGACTGGTAATAAAGTCGATAGATATTTCTTAGAATAGTCGGCGTAGGATAGGTAAGCTTTATATTATACTATATAGTCTATAGTACGGGGCCTTTATACGCTAATATATAAGATAACTAGGGATAAACTTCTTAATATCGCGTTATAAGTAGTCCTAGTAGTAGACGTCTCGAATACGTTATATAGTCTTAGCGATACCTAGATAACTAGCGGTTAGACTATTATAGGAGGCCTATAAGATAGTATCGCGTAAACCCGAATAGTTAGGGATATAAAGGCGATTCTTAAAATAAAGGACCCTATCGTTATCCTCGGACCACGAGTTCTATAAAGCTAGGCCGGGCGGTTCTATAATAGCGAGTTTATTATAAAAAGGATCCTCCTTGTATACCTCGATAGCCTAGGACTATAGGTCGGTTTATAGTTAGCTATTATCGGCGCTTATATTAGCGATAAGATACTGGGTTACGTATTACGTACGTAGTTAATATACTAAGGGCGAATTTATAAGTAAACGCTTCTACTAGCTTAGCATATTCGGCGTTTAGGGCCGCGGTATCGGGTACGAACTAAGGTTTACGGGATAGACTATCAGCCGGATTATAAATACACGGTCGATACTTAGTCTTAAAATCATAGGCGGTTAATTCCTTAAGCTATCGTGTATATTAGGCTTTAATACGTGGTTTATCTAAGAGAGAGCCGTGATTAAGATGGTTCTTTAAGACTTCGATATAAAACCGACTATAGACTATATAATAGCGCTAAGTGCGGAACGCTTTATATATAGCTATTAACTCGGTGTCCGGTATTATATAATTTAACTTAGCTCCTTTAAGCTTACGCGAAAAAAAGGTAATTAGGTTTTAATAGCCGTTCTCTAACTAACTAATTATAGCTCCTAAGGCGAAGGTAAAGGTATATAGCTTAACGCGAATAGGAAGAGTTAGATCGAAGTGTTATAGGACGGGCGTATCTTAGAACCGGTTATAGAGTTCGACGAACGTAGCTAGTTAGTCGCTGGTTAAAGTAAAGGTACCGGTTAGCCTATCGCCTTTTAATAGGTTTATAAGGGATACGATAATCTTAGAGTAGTTTTTAATAAATCGGCGGTAAAGACCCGTAAAGCCTAAGAAGACTTAACTCTTACGTATCGTATTAGGGGGTTCCTAGTCTCGGATTACTTTAATATAAGCGGGGTTTATATAGATACCGGTTAGATTATAGATAAATCTAAGAAACTCGATTTCGGATATCTTAAAGATATATTTTTCTGGGTTTATAAATAGAGACTATTCTCTAAGACGTTATAATACCTAATAGATACATGGTCGGTAAGTAGTTATATACGAACTATAAATTAAAACATCGTTAAGGTAAATAATATAAATAGTATCTACTAGACTAGCTAAGGTATAGTTAATATACTTCTGGAAACTAGTAGGTGTATTATAGAGGCTAAACGGTATAATAAGATATTTAAGATAGCCGTATTTTATTCGGAATACCTTTTTTCACTCGTCGCCTTCCCGTATTCCTAGGCGATAGTACGTATCTTTAAAGTCTAATTTAGTATAGATAGTAGAAGAGGCTAATCGATCCAAAATCTTATAGATTAACGGTAACGGCGGGCAGTCTTTACGTATAATACAGTTAAGTGCCTAGTAGTTAACGTAGAGTCAAAGTTTACCTCCCTTGTTTAGTATAAATAAAACGGGCGCCCCTATAAGGCTACTAGATACCCTAATCCACCCTTTCTCGGTAGCCTTATGGATATATTATTATAAGGCTACTAGTTCTGCTACAGCTAACGGGTAGATTAGTCCGGGGGGTAGCGCTTTATTATCCTATAGCTTAATAGGGTAGTTCTATTTATAGTGGCCTAGTAGTTAGCTAGCTCGTACGACGTTAAAAACGTCTACGTAATTAAGGTATTAGGGGGGTAGTTGTACTAATTACCGCGTTAGTTAAGGTCCTTCTTCTTATACGTCTATATAACCTAATTATAATATCGACCCTCTATAAGGCTTATCGATAGTTAGCGTTAAAATAGCGATTAACTCCTGTACGGTCTTCTTTAATTACTTTCTTAAATTAACTAAAGCTAATTCGTGTTATGTAATTCGATATATCTAGCTACTATCTTATTAGTTAACTATTAGGTTAATTACGGAGAGCCACGGCCGGCTAAGGATAATTCGCGGCCCCTTAGGGTCAAGGTCTAAGACGTGAAATTCAGTTCGGCGTATCTTAATAGGTCCCTAGCTATCGGTTAACCGGAGAAGGCTAGCTATTATTCTATAGGTAGATATAGTCCTATCTTTTACTAACCAGGAAACCTAGTATAAAGGCCTATCCGATACCTATCCTTCCTATAAAGTAAATCGATCTATAACGTTTATATCCGCTCCTTTATTAAGGATAGCCGTAGTATAGACTTACCGCCCGCCTTACCTTAACGCTATAAGAGCTTCGATTAGCCTATAGCCCGAGGGCTTAGTATAAGACGGGGCGTTTTCCTATTACTAAGACTAGTTATTAGATTAGGTATAACTAATATTCGACCGTCTACTAGCTATAGGTTATCAGTTAGGGTTTAAGGTAGAGGTATTATAACCGCTATTATTATCCTTTAGTTCCGGGTAATTATTATAAAGATATCCTTTTTAGTAATAGTAATAGTACTCTATATCCTCTAAACGGCGTCTTTTCGGTTAGTTCGGGGTTATCTTTTATCTAGCGGAGGTCTCCGTATCTTCTAGGGACGGGCTTCTCTTAGAATTACCACCGGCTTAGTTTATAGCTGCCGAATAGTTAAACTGCTATAATTATAAAGCCGATACCTTATGCTTATCTTCCGCTCTATCTTTATTTCGAAGTATCCTAGCCTTCCGTGCTATCGAATAAAGCTCGGCGTAAGTTTTAAGTAATCTCTTAGCAATTATATAATCGCGAATAGGTTATTATAGCTTAATGATTATAAGCTATATACGCTAGTTATCTTTAATAGGTGTAAGGATTATATTAAAGAATCGATTAATCCGGTTAAGGAAATAGTTATATTTCTCCCTATCTCTCTACTTAGTAAAGTCACTAAATAGTTAGTCCGCGGCGGTTAATATACGGGTATTATCGTTAACGATTTACCCCGAAAGGAAATTCTTTATTTCCTACTAAGTCGCTATAGTAGCTCTAGGCATAGTAATTAACTATTATTAGAAACGCTACCGCGACCTAATAGCCTAAGGAAAAGCGTTACTAGCGAAATAGACTTTTATCTTATCGCTCTGAAAATTAGTAGAATTAAGGTAAAAACGTTCTTCTAAGTCCTTAATAAACGTTTTATACTAATCCCACGATTAACTATCCTATTTAGGGATAGGGTAGTCTATCTTAGCCTAGTCGTTACGGGTTAGCTATTAGGTATCTGGGGAGCATAGTATATCCGCGGTATTACTACTATCTCGTAAAGCTTAGAGTTATCCGGCTAGGTAGTATAGCTCCTAGTCTAACCTAAAAGCTTTAACCTATTCTTATAGATATTCTACTATTAAAAGGCTAACGCCTATAATAGTATTAGGGGGGTAACGTCTAGTATCTAATATCGATTGGGCGGGTCTATTTACTGATAATCCTTAATAAGGCGGAACGTATAGCCGGGTTATCTAAGGTTAGTCGGTGGGTATTTCCGCGGTAAAGGTCTATAAGGTTAGCTTAAAAGAGATAGGTATTATAGGGGGGGTCCGCGGTATAGCGCTTAGATTGCCGGTTCCAGGGGCTATACCGATAAATACCTTAGCACTATAACCCGTAGTAAGGTAAGAGTTAGCCACTTATTAGGCCGTCTTAGGTGCGTTACCTTACTCGGCGCGTAGCTTATTCTACTCTTACCGCTACGGCTAAGGATTAACCTCGCTATTACGGCTAGGCTCGGTATCTTCTATCTCGAACTCAGAGAGTAGTTAGTATAATAACGATATACCGAGAATAACTAATTAATTCTCCGCTTAGGTAAGTCGGGCAGAAACTTTATACCGGTCTATACACCTAAGTAAGGTAAAGAATAAATAAAATATTAAAGGTATCTTTATATAGAGTAATATACTAATAATTAACCGATACGTCCTAAGTAACTAGTGGTTCGTCTATAGGTAAGGGGTCTTAGAATACTTAGATTATTCGTTACCCGCCTTAAAAAAGAGGTCCCTAAGGCGCTCCTTTTATAGCTATCCGGGGTCTAATTAGAATCCTCCTATCTATCCCCGCCTAACTCCCTTAATATAAGACTATTATACCTGATATCTTAACCTTTATCCTCCTATTAACTCCTAGTAGTCCTATCTCTAACTTCCTATAGCCTAATATCTACGAATCTAGATATAGCCTTAGCCCTTCTAAGTCGTGGTAATATCCCTCGTGAATACTATCCCGTAGCTATATAATAGCGATACTAAGGCGACGACCTATTAATTCCTAGTATATTCGCTACTAGTAGGCAGGCCCTTTAAGGTCATAGATATAAGTCTTATAGATACTATCCCTTAGCTATATAATAGCGAGACTATAACGACGACCTATTAATTCCCGGTATACCTGCTATTAGATAGGCCCTTCCAGATCGTGGATATAAGTCTTATAGATACTATCTCTCAGCTATGCTATCGAGATACTACCGTATTAATAACCGGTTAGTCCGTGATATGTCTACTATTATTAACCCAATAAGCTAAGTAAATCTTATCGTCCCTTACTTAGTATATCCGTGACAGTTAGTTGTTAGATCCGTTACGTTATTTAGAAAGGATATATATTCCCTGCATCGTCCCGACTATACTGCCTATAAGATAGCCGCTACTACGTTAACGACGCTACTAGCTATACTAGGTATATTAGATATAGCTGGTTAAGCTATATAGGCGAACTCTTCGGCTTTGGCTATTAGCCCGAGCTAGCTTTTAAGTAATATACCCCGACTCCTAACCTAGCTGCTACTACTACTTCTATCATGACTCCCTCCTATAATTCGCCTAAGATAACGGGTTTTAAGCCTATTAATAAGAAGTGGACGCCCGTTAACGCGCTAAAGGGACCGAAGACGCCGAAGACGCCGAAGACGCCGAAGACGCCGAAGACGCCGAAGACGCCGAAGACGCCGAAAACGCTGAAGATGCCTAAGGCGCCTAAGACCCCTTAAACGACTAAGTAGAAGTCCCCTTCCCCTGATTAGGGACTAACTAAAGTCCTGGCATTCGATAATAATAATAGTGGCGCGTTCCTAGAGCTGGGTAACCTTAAGCTTACTACCCTTAAGTATAAGAAGGTTATTAAGGAAAGCACGCCCTTAGCTACCGAGCCCTCTCCTATTATAATACCGCCTAAGTCTCCGGAGGACTAAGCCCCTATTAGGTCCCCTAATCTGAAGAAGGTTACGCTAAAGGAGTAGTCGAAGCCGTAGATATAGTAACCGTAGTTAGTCCTAGTTAAGATTAACTCGGCTACTGGCTACTACAAGCACGAGGGAGAGGACCTCGTTAATTTTACCGTGAGGACCGATATATAGAGTAAGTAGGAGAAGGATTAGGCGTACTAAGGTCGTGGTCTATAGATATCTCGTAGGCTACTATTTTATAGGCTAATCGAGATAGGAAATATACCGTTTAGACTAAGTAACTATAGCCGAGAGGATTAAGTCTCGTCGTTTAATAACCCCTATAAAGCCGCCTTATAGGATACCGCTACTAATAGTAATAAGTATCTTCCGCTATCGCGAGTAGTGGAGTAGGGAGGCTAGTATTATTATAATACCGCTATCGAGTAGGAGGTAGATAAAGCTACTACTAATTAGGAGGCTAAGAAGGCTAGCGAGCCTAACTATATAGTTAGAGGAAGAGCCTTACGAAAACGTAAGTAGAGATATATATAGGATTAGATAAGTGACGTTTTAAGGAAATAGCTAGTAAAGATAGTAAGGAAACGGTATATATGGCGGAATAGGAGCTAAGAGGATCCCTAACTAGGTATACGTGGAGGACAGGGTAATTAGAGGAACGTGGGTGTGCGATAGCTGTTTACTTACTTTATTTACTTATACCTGCTTATTTTGGGGAGTTCTCTACGCTACGAGGGCGTAGGATGATAACTAGAGCCGTATTATAACCGCGTAGATACGGCCGTAGTGTGGTATCGGTAGCCGGTTATAAAACCCCTTTTTTAAGGCTACGGGATCTACCTCCTATATATATATTAAGGACAGGCTCTGGATATCCCTATTAAGGGACGATTATTTAATTATTATCCTCTTTTATAATTACTTATTCCACATTTAAGGTATCTTTCTAGTTTAACTTACGTTACCCTGATCAGAATAGTGACTACCGATCTACGTCTTCGCTAAAGGTTATAGCGGTATTAGTTATATTTTAGTTATGCATCGTGGTGTTACTGAACTGACCTCTTTATCAAATATTTATCTTGACGATCTAGTGCCACTACATCCTTATCCAGTTATAATACTCGGGTTAGTCGTTTAGCTACTCCGGCCTATTAGGGTCGAGGAAGGCCTAAACCTCTATATTCTACGTGTATAACTTAATATAGAAGATCTACTCGGCCTATTACCTAGTAGACTCTAGCCGCGGGATACTAAGCGCTTTAGTGGTGACTTTAAGTTTCGTGGATATAGTTTATAGTAGGGGTATAGCGAATAAGGGCTTTTCTAAGCGAGAGAGTAGGGTTTATAGATACTCCTTAATTAGCTACGGAAGTATACGTAAGATAAACGTAGATAATAGAATAGCTAAAAGTTACTAGTTACTGCTACTACCCGGGCGTATAACTATTATATTAACGGGCGTGTGATCCGGCCGGAGCAGAGAAGTAATAGATATATAATTATCTTTATTATATAAAGGCAAGGAATAACAAGAAGGTGTGGGTGTTCTAAATACATCTACCCCGTTTCCAACGAGGAATATGGGTCTAGTAATAACTAATAGAAACACAGAGAACAGGCTTATGTGTTGTTAGTGCGATATAATAGGAGGCTTTACCTTATAGATAGTGGGTTTGGCAGCGATATTCGAGGTATTATTACCCCTTTTAACGGCGAGAGGTACTATCTTTAAGATTTGCCTAAAATATGGTAAAGGCGGTTATCCTTAAACGAGCGGTTTAACCGCCTCTACGTGGGCTACTATAATACCATTAAATGTATTTTTAGTATATTAAAGAGGTCTTTCTGTATCCTTGGTAGGAAAGCACCTGAATATAGCTTCGAAAAGTAAGTGGAAATCGTGTACGCGGTAACTAGGATCTAGAACTTCGTTAGAGCTATACGTAGCTAAACTGTAGTTAATAAGGAGTTTAAAGAGGAGGAGACATTATTATAGCTAACAGTGGAGTATACCGACTATAATATTAGTAATAAGGGCGGAATAGAGATACAATACTAGATATGTAAGATACTGGAATAGTAGTAGTAGTTATATAGGATTATTATTATCAAAGTAAAGAGGATCGATATATTGATATTTTAAATACTATATAGATCATAGTAGCTAAAGGAGTATAATAAGATAAAGCTCTACTCTATACTAGTCCTTCTCCGATAGGTGGTAAACACTCCTAGCTAATTAAATCCACGGAAAATAAAGCTTAGTCAGAGTCTAGATCCACCCAAGCCCTACGGCTGCCCTTAACACTATCACTATTATCACTACTATCACCACTTCTATATATAGTCCTTTCTTTTATAAACCTATGCCTCTTTAAACAACCTCTTTTCCTATCTATTTTTAACTGGTTAAATAGCATTACCTTAGTAGGATTTTAAGTTAGTAACTCTGCTACCGTAATAACGTTATTAGCACTACCTAATTAGTCGCTAAATTCCTTATCGTAAGCGGTAATTACCTATATAAGGATAGGCTTATTATAGCTTACTGCTAGCGTAATTAATCCAGTTATTAAAGGACTATTGGCTTCCTTTCTATAATACTGCTATAGAGCGTTATCTAAAAGGTCGTTATAAGAGATAGATAAGCCTTTACTGCTACTAATATTAGGATCCTATTATTACTTTCGACTACACTTATAAGCTAGCAGTATAGCTATCACTAGCGTTAACTGCTAATATTTAGAGTAATCTAGCTCGTGTACGTGGGTGATATTCTAGCCTATAGCGATAGTCTTAGGCTAAACCTAATTTAAAAGATTATCTTCCTAATATACGCCGTCCTTTCTACGAATAAGTCTTCTAAACTCGCTATATTTAACCTCGAAGATGTCCTACTATTTCGCCGTCGCCTCTATTATACCGGTTTCGTCGTCGTAGTTATTTATACTAGACTTACCGATATGCGTAAGAACCGCTCGTAGCTGTTCTCCCTTATTATCGAGCCTTAATATTATCGTCTTAACTATTCGATTAGCTATAGAAACTACTTTTCGTATCTTAGGTAAGAGTCAACTTAAGGCTAGTATCCTAGCTAACCTCTTATTACTAGTCGTACATAGCGTATAATCGCGACGTACAGTAACTATACGTTTGAAGAGATCACGTTCGATAGTATTGCTCTAGGCTACCTGGGTGGACTATTTACCGGATAAGGAGATAGTAGTTTAGAGCGCTAAACGATTTAGTAAGTTAGTTTTCTGCGTATTCACGTTACTTTCGAATACCTCGTCATCGGTAAAAGGGTCGGAATCGATAGTATCCTTCCCTTGAGTAAGACTTTAGGTAGGTTCTAAGTCGATATCTTATAACTATAACTCGATATCCCCGGAGCTAGGGTTACGTATATTATACAGGGATCCTCCTATAACTTACTCTACGCTAGTAGAATCTAAGCCCGCTATATAGATATATATAGGAGTCGCCACGGTAATCTATAGTAGCAAAAGAATAACGACTTTGTATTTAAAAGACGTAACCCCGTATTCCGGATCGGTTCGATATTTCCCCAATATGACCACTTTATAAACTGCATAGAATGTTATATCAAGGCTAAGGGCCGGCGTTAAAATATCGTCTTAGCTAAGTTTATCACTTATATAAAAAAATGGAAAATCGTTAACAGTTATTAAGATTGTCGAACGGGGCCTAATTAAAGAAACAGAGGATTTCGTTAATAATTTAACGTAAATAAGATAGGTATATAGATTATGCGAAAGTATCCAGGTATAATCGGAAGTGGCAGCGGCTGGTATTAGATGCTATTAGTAGTGCCCTAGTCGAAATAACTAAGTGCCCTAGTCGGACAAACCCCACCCTTTACAAGGGACGCCCTCTAAGTTTATACTCTATAGCCCAGATTAACTATTATTTTAGGACCTGCTAGGAAGCCAGTATAGGTAACTATTTTGCTAGTAAAACAGTGAGGCCCGCCTAGTATAATAAGCTACCTAAGTACTAGCCTATTCTATATATATACTTAAGTATCTAAACACATAGATACAGTCTCTCTTTCTAGTTAATCTACTAGTTTCTTATACACCGTCTCGTTAATAAAAGCATAATACTATAACCACGATATACGCAACCCACTATATAATAGCTAAAGAATAATAGCGACCTTACGGCTCCGGCCTACCCTGTAAGGTTTATGCCTTATATAAGCAGGACTTCGAAGCCCTTATTCCTTATTGCCTATGCCTACTCAAACGTGAAAATAGAGACTATATCTATGTGTTTAAGTAGTGAAGTGTATGTATAAAATAGGTTAGTACTTAGGTAGCTTATTATGCTTAGCGGGTCCCACTGCTTTACTGGGAACATAGTTATCTGTACTCGCTTTCTAGTAAGTCCTTATTTTAGACACCTATTTTCACACGTTTTTAACGTTATCTTCGGGGTCAGTTTAACCACCTGTTTTACAAGGCTATTTAACAAGCCGTTCCACTATTATATTAATATCTAGGCTTTATTTTACTCTAGATTTACGGCTTCAAATTAATAACTAAGGATATCGTCAATTAAACGAGTAACGATATCGTTAATTAAACAAGCGACGATATCGTTAATTGAACGAATAAGGAATAACATCGTTAATTAAATATATCTTAAAAGTAGGGTAGGCACGGAGATTATATAGAAGTATCTAGATACTATTAGAAGTGATAGCGGCTGGCATTAGGTGCTATTAGTAGTGCCCTAGTCGGAATAACCAAATGTCCTAGTCGGACTAACTCTACCCCTCGTAAATTGCCTTAATCCACCTAACTTAGGGCCTCTATCCCGAATAGATGTATAAACGCCTTGTGTTTATGCGGTGGTAGTACCTTAGTCTGCCTATCCCTGTCTATCTCGTTGGTGGAGATCTAGTTAATCGAGACGGTCCCCCTTTAAATAGTTTATCGGATTTAAAGGACGTAGGTATCGAGATACTGTATTTTTAAGGTTCCGTATCTCGAAGATATTATTATAGTGGGAGACGTATTTGTCGTATAAGGAAGGGAGGTCAACGGTTACGTGTAGGTCTTGTGCTTATAGAGGCAGGCGTTTGAGAGATTAGCTGTGGAGCAGAAATAATAGTAGTAGTAGTAGGAATAGACGAGCTTAGCAGGTTGCCCTACGGGCAACGCCGCCAAGCCTGCCCCTCCCCCCCCTTTGGGGGGGGGGGGGGAAGGCCTAGTTATATAACCTACTCTATACCACTAAATAACCGTAAATATCCGAAAATAACCGTAAAACTCCTGCTTTTATTTTCGTTATTTCCTTCCACGCTATAATGACCTTTTTTCAATATTTTGCGATATCACGATAAAGCCGTCTTTTTTTTAATAATTAAGCTTCGTTTTACGATATTAAAGATATACTAAATAATCGCCGTTTTCCTCCCTTCGTCAGAACCGTTTTTGTTTATTCCTTTAACGATATAGTTCTCTATTTTCCTCCCTCCGTTCCGTAGCCGTAAAGAGCCTCGTCGCTAAGTAAGTAATAGGCATAAATAACCGCTTTATTCCACGCGAAGGCGTTAATACTAACCGTATACTTATAGTATACCTCGCGCCTTTTTTAATTCCGGCCGCCCCCTTCGCGTTACGTTTATTTCTAACTGCCGTAACGATACTACCCCCCCCGCCGCTAACGAACACGAAGACCACGAAGAAGCCCATAACCGCGCCCTAAGCCCCGCTAGATCCGACGGTTTATCTATTAATTCCTTATTCTTCCGTATTCCGGGCATTGGCTTACCCGTTAAAGATAACGATAACGCCTATAACCCCCCCTCCCCTATACTCCTACGCCCGCCTCCCGCCGCTAGTCCCGCTAGCCGCTAACCTCCGCCTCCTCCTCCTATAACGCCTCCTCCCGTAATAACGCGTCCGCCCCCCCGCCTCCCGTAGTAGCCTAGTCTTTTAGGGCCCGTGTTTAGAAGACGATAATACCCGCGAACCCCGGCTACACGATCCCTAAGAAGGACGTCGTCGACCTAGTCTATAATAGCGGCTATAGAGATACCCGTAACCTAAGGACGATACGTAATATAAAGGTAAGTTATTAACTATTCCTCCTATTAATTTACGCATTCTATATCGTATACTAACATTAAATAACTATAAAGGCCCGTTAAGATTTAGCGTAGCGGGAATAAAAGGACCTTGAGTTATCGCGCGCGGCCAACCGAGAGGCCGTGATCATAACGATTATCGGTCTAATTAATACCACTACCTATAAGCAGTATAATAATAAAGATAGCCCCTTCGTTAATCACGTTTCGCTTCACGGGATTGCCTCCGGCAGTTACGGTAACTACTATTATAACTCTAAGGGTCGTAAATACTCGCTACACCCTGCTAAGACGCCCGGATCTGCCGCTAAGGGTAAGAAACGCGCGGCTATAACGGATCGTAAGTTAATAACCTATAAACGTATTCCTATTAGACTTATACTTTATATACTTACTAATTAATTTACGGCACTATAGCGATTACTCCCTCTTTATCGAAGAAGACGAAGACCGCGCCCTCCTCCGCCGCCGGCCCGTTAGGAATAAATACCGCGACTACCACGCCCGCTCCTACTACCACTACTACTACCGCCACCGCCACGCCCACGCCTACGCCCGCTACTCCCGCCGCCCCTATTACCCCCGCTACCCCCGTTACCCCCGTTACACCCGTTACGACTGCTACTCCCGCGGCCGCGCCCACGTATACTATACCGGAAAGCGTCTTCCTCCCCCTGCCGGCCGGTATAACGACGGTGTAAAAGAAGGAAGCTATATAGATATTAAATAATATAATAGCAGCTATTAAAAATAGTATTCCCGTGGAGGAACGTTAGTAGTTTACGGGTTATTTCTTATTTTTATTTATTTATACGATAGGATACGGCTTGTTTTTTTTCTTTTACTATTTCTTTTACTGCTTTTGCTTTTGCTTTTTGCTTTTTGCTTCGTTAGCTAGTTACCTCGGCCGTAAAGGCTATATAATACACGATTTAAACTGCACGCTTTTACTACCTCTACTACGCGCGCCCGTAAAAGTGACTATTAGAACGTTTGAATTAAGACCTCTGGGTATACGATATTAGGTACACGCCTGCTATCCTATACCGGCTAACCGTCCTGCGCCGGTAATAATACTAATAGGTTCCTAACGTCCGTAACTCTTAATACGGCCACGTAAAACTAACCGTGTATAAAAGCGTGCTACCGGAAATCCACGCTAACTATACTAAACGACTACCCTTACGACTTATTAATTATTATCGCGAAACAGAGCCGTAGAGGGAATTAACGGCACCGTATAATATACGGGTAGTCTTCCTTATTAGAATCTAAATAAATACGGGGGATAAATACCACCTCGCTAGCGTGTATTCCGGACAGGACCTTTACCTCTAGCGTATTACGCGCTATCAGTAAAACAACTATACGTATACCGTTATATAATCCCTGCCGCGGGCTAAGGTTCCGTATAAGTATAACGGGCGCACCGACCTTTAGCTTAAGCCTTACGGGCGGGATAGATACGGATTTTAACTATATTAGAAAATCGGGTGCTAGATCCGGCGTAGGCCTATTAGTATCCTCTGCCCGATTAGCGACCGAATTCTCGGCTAAGTAAACCTACGAACGGCTAGGCAGTCGCCCTAGTACTTACCTATTAATAGCCGTGATAGTGGTATTACGAGTGGTTAGAATAACGTGGTTAATAAAGACTATATAGTCTAACGGCGCCTGCTATAGTAATTTAGTCAGGTAAATACGCCCGTATAGATAGGCGATATCGTAAATAACCGCGATAGTAGGGAAAAGGTCGATTAACCCGTGAAGATTGATATCGTAGGAGAGGTCTTATAAGCACTAAATAAACGCCCGATTATTAGGATCGGTAGAGGTAACTCGTATATTCTTCGTTAAGCATAGGATACTAAGTTACGGCTAGATAGAGGACTACTAGAAACAGGCGTGTATAACCTACGCCCGACTACTATTACTAATAACGGGCAGGATCTAAGCAAAATCGCCCCCGAAAATAACCGGAATACCGCCGAAAAGGTCGTTATAGCTTAGTATATCCCGTAACGTATAATTAACAGCCTCGACATCGTACTTATACTGTATAGGAACCTTATCCTAGATAATAAGAACCGTCTCCCATAGTAACGTTATAAAGGTCCGAATTCTTTAGCACGTTATAGGTCGAGGCGTTAGTCGGATATAAAGGGATCTTAAACCACGAATAGGCCGTATAGCTACCCTTAAAAAGAACGGCCGCGATGCTAGAGGAAGTAACGTAGAGGATAATCAGCCTGCGCGACTAGAAATACGCGTAGAGACTATAATATACGAACGTCTTACCTATACCGCCGGGGCCCTATAAGAAGAAACGGGCACCGCGGCGAGACTTAATAGTAGTTATAACCTGACTAAATACCGTAGCCTGGCTTTAGTTAAACCGGCCGTGGATATCTTTATACACTGTAGCCTAGGTATCTTAATTATAAGTCTCCGTAACTAATAGTATATTACCGGTCGCACGGCGCTAATCGTGTGAAGGCGCTAGTAGCCTAAACTCCGTAATAGTCCTGCTTACCTTAAGAAGCCGCGAGTGTATAAGATACAGACCGTAATCGATGTACGGGCGTTTTAATTCGGCAGGATATCGGAAGCACTACCGCTATAATGTATAAGGAAGGTTACCGTATATCGACTCTATAAACCTCTCCTAGATCGATGACGGGCCGGAAACGTCTCCGTAGAAAAGAGCGACGATAAATAGCTCCCGTAACGCACGCCCGGTCTTCTAAATAACGGCCTCCTTAAAGCAGGTAACCCAGTAATAGTTATCGTGTAGAAGCCTGGCCGCAACGTAGGCCTCGCGCAACGTATCGTAGATAACCCCCTCTACTATACGAAGGTCCATAAAGTAAGTCGGCCCTCGAACGGAGACTATGAGTAAGCGGAAATAGTTCGGCTCTTTAGCCGTGGGGGGCACGTACCGTAGACGACCGATCTAAAATCCACGCTACCTTAGCTGCTAAGTAAACTGCTACGCTTTCCACGTATAACGGCTAGGAAACTAATAATATAATAACTCGCGGCTATCGGCGTTATCACGGTTATAGTCGAAAAAGGCTATTAGCTAAGTCTTCCGGTCCTGTAGTATCCGCTCGACCTAGCTTACGGTCGCGTCCTCGCCGAAGTATATAGGCTATTATCCCTTAAGGTAAACCGGAAAACGCATAACGGGCGGATACTTACGGTGTACGGGGAACTCGAATAACTAAATAACGGCCTCCGCGGGACCGATATAATGGCTCTAGAGATAGATATTCACCATATTCTCGCCCTCTTCGCCCCATATTAGTGTAGTTAGACGGTCGCTACCCTTATAAGCGTACTTATGCACGTACTTAATAGCCTGATATTAACATTAATATATAAGCCGTAACGGAGGCAGAGATATAGGCTATAGGGTATAATAAAACGGTTATTAAGGGGGACCTCTCCTATACGGCCTCTCTTTATAACGTGCAGGCCAGAGTTACGGCGCCTGTATTTCGGATGACTATCCTCGCGTATAGCCGTTTCTGGGTAGTACGGCTTAGGGAACCGCTTAGAGCACTTTATACGGTTCCCGTTATTAGGCTACGGCTATATACACGGCGTAAAGGGCTTATTATCACTATAAGGACCGTGTATTATATTCTTACTAATAATATTAAAAAGACGGCTAGTAGGATCCGACTCGCGGTCCGGTAGCTCCGTAGAGATAACCTTATCGATATTTACGGGATCCTTATATATCTTAGCCGCCCGCGGCGTAAGGAAAAGAAGGATATAACGGTATAGAAGACCGCGTTTCTAATATTCCACGGTCTATATAATACCCGTAAACTCACTAAATAAACTATCCCGTAGCTGCTATTCTAGGTCGCGCGATTTTAACTCGAATACACGGCCGACTAAATCGAGCCGGTCGCTAGCAGTCTAACCTGGCTAAAGCTCCCGCACGATCTCTAGCCACGTAGGATTAGCCGTAAAGGTAATAAAAAAGGTCGGTATACCGAGAGCCCGTATAATTACTATAGAATCCTAATAGCATTATAAGATAAACCGCTAGCCACTAACGTAATTTAAGGGTAAGACGATCCGTCGGCTAATATTACTAGTATCGCCGTTAGCCGTATTAGCCTAATCCCGTATCCCGTTATATATATTAGCCCGTATTTCGTTCTAGTAACGCTAGATCTAATTTAGCTTCTTCTAATCGTAAGATACCTATAAGTCTACTCAAAACTACTAAAAATGACGGCTATACGCGAAGGGAATAAACCTCTACTAGTATCGCGGGTATAGTATATAACGGTAGAACTAACGGAACTTTACCTTGGTATTCTGCCTTTAACGGTTATAAATATCCTGTAACTATCGCTTCTAATGATATCCGGTGCCCCCTCGCGGATATATTAGCGGGTAAAATAGTAGTAGGTAGGCAGGATACTCGTAGTCTATCCGCGATAGGCCGCTAACGCTACCGTTAGATAGTTTCTTTACGATAATAATATCCCTATAATAAGCCTCACCCCACTTATTAGGTATAATAGCCGTAACCTCGTCCATAACGGGCAGATTCTCGCGCCGTATATTAGCACCTTGCTTAATAACTAATTCTATTCGGGGGTTTAGTATAATACGGCACTACTCGCGGAGGGAGTTAAAGCGTTCACGGGCCGTTTTATATAGGTGGACGAACGGGTTATACTCGTATAGGAAGTCCGAAATCTCCCCTAGAATATTACGGTTAAGCGTGGAGTCGAGGCTTTAGGCATTCGTAAGGCGGTGGTCGGTAGTAGCCTACGGGTCGTAAAAGTATAACTAAGTAAAGAAGGGAAGTCGACCTATAGTATTGAACGGCCCCGTATAGTAGTAAAGGGTGCCGTGGATCTAGAAGGCTATTATACCGCTGGCGGTAGCACCTTAACGGCTCTTAGTATATTATATAGATATAAACGAAAAGGTATTATTATATTAACGGATTCTCTTACGATAATCTGCGGCTTAAGCGGTATCGGTATATAGTAGGCGTTAGAAGAAGTCGGGTAGCGGCTCGATAACGGGAACGTCGCCGTCGCCTTAGTTATAATAGGTGCCGAATTTCAGGCTTATAGGTGATAATTCCTATATAGAAGATAATAGCGGCTAGCTAACGGTTAATAACACGGGATAGAATAACGCGGGATAGAAAACTAACCTATAACTTCTCCCTAATCTAATAGAGCGTAGCGTAGTATTCACACTCTACCCGTATTAATCTAAGGTCGTAGTAATCGACCGTAATACCCGGCTAATACTACCCTAGCGGGCTATCACGAACCACGGGGCGCTCGGGTTACGGGCGTGCCCTACGCTAGCTAGTAGTAATAGCCGCCCTTTAACGCGTCCTGCGTTCACCGTAGTTATTATAGGTATTATAGGGGGCACTATTTCGGCGCGTACTAAAAGCGGCCGTTATAAGGTATCGGTTATAGGCAGTATAGTAGTAACCCGCAGTGGACTAGGGAGTGTTAGGGTAACGGTTACGGCCACGGCGACGACCACCCCTTTAAGGAGCGGGCGTAGAAGGAGGGTCTAATAAAGGGTTACCTATTAGAACGGGTGGTTAAGGAGGTGTAGGGGGGAGTTATAGTAGAGGGTGGCCGGTTAGAACGGGTAGTGGAGGAGCCGTAGAACGTATAGCTAACATATTACGGGCGGCTTAACGGCTATTTCGGTTAGCTATATTTATCGCTCGATATAGTATATAGGTAGCGTAAATACGACGAGCCCGCGGATAATACCTAAAATCAGAAAACGGCTTAACGGTATTATAGCTACGGTAAGGCCGCGGCCCCGGATTAGGCTAGCTAACTATCTCGACGGCGCGATATAACCTTTAACAGTGTTAGAATAGCGTAGGAAAATTCTTACGGGCGCCGTAGAACTATATAAAAGGATAGTCTAAATGTTAAAAATATAGGGGATCCGCATAGAACGCCCTTAATTGATTATAACCGTATTTACTATAAAACGCATATAAAACGAAAGTATAGGCACTTTACGACTTATAGAGCTATATACTGTGAAAGCATATCGCCCGAAAAATACCGTAAAAAGACGAAAAACGGGCCCGGGCGGTAGTACTACTACGAACGCCAGGCTGCCAAAAAGTGCCGAACAATAAAGTAGGCCAGCTTCAGTATAGTATAGACTCAACTGCTTACAGATTAGTAGATTAAGCAGTATTAGTAGTGGTAGTGGTTAGTTCCTCTTTAAGAACCGATTAATTAGGGGATAATAATTCTAATATAACGGTATTATCGGTGGAGGTATCATTGTTAATTTACTCCGAGATGCTCTTTATAGCGGTGATCGTGGGAGGATTGTTATTTACCTGTAGAGGCGATAGAGGCGTAAAAATAGGCGTTATCAAAGAAGAAGAGGTTATCAAAAAGGGCAAAATTAGTGCCGTTATTAAAGAGGAGGGTAAAATAGTAGTTAAAGAGGGAAAGTCAACGGCAGACATAACGGTAGATACAACGGTGCCTGCCGTGGCCATAGTAGCCGTTCCACGTGATGCCTCTTGGTTAGTAGCCTCTTGATTTTCGGCGGCGTTTTCGACGGTAGCGTTAGTAGTAGTTTTTCATTCTATACTACTACCTGCGGCTACCAGCCTAGATCTTAATAATGGAGGCTGTTTTTAACGCTCCCGTTCCTGTTATAAAGCCTTTATCGTGAGGTTCTGCTGCTATTATTAGTACAGCTACTATTAATACTATTAACTCTGTAGCTGTTATTAATACTGCCGCAGGCGTTATAGCAAACCTTTGGTTAGTTTACGGGCGTATTAGCCGTTCGCATTACTTAACTGTAGGCAGGTACGTTAATCTATTAATAAGATACCTCTGCCGGTTATAAAAATAGCTTTCTAATCCTTCTATAACCTAGGTGTGGCTAGGAGGGTTAAGGGATATCCTTCTATAAGTGCCATGTTCTTTAGTATAAGGGTGTAAGGACGACCTTTTATATCTATAACCTTAAGACATAGCCTGCCGTATCCCTGTACTAGATTAGAGGTGCTACCACCTATGTAAAATGTAACGATAGCGGTACTAGCCAGCTAACAGTCTTTGAGTAAGTGGCGTTAATTAGTTATATACCGTGGAGACCCTGAATCGATTAAGAACTAACTACAAAGGTCGCTGCTAACTAGCTGCTACTTTGCTTATAGGAGCGAGGATATCGATAGCGAGGTTAGCGATAATCCAGACGACGAAGATCTAATTAAAGAGGCCTTCGAAGCCATGATTAAAGAGATATTTAATACTATATTTTTACCTATACAATTAGAGACAAAATATATATCGTAAGAGTTACTATTAGAGTCCTCTTCCTTATTATTATAAAATTGGATACTTTCTAAGGCTGATCTTTCTCTTATAACTTAGCTTTTGCCTTCTTTTTTGCCTTCTTAACGTTCTTTTTAATGTCCTCTCGAAATCTCTTTTAGTGACCTTTATCCTAGGACTTAATAATAAGGTCGTAGCGTTCTACTATCTCTTTTAAGGGCGTAAAGCCATCCTAGCGGCGTGCAGGGCTAATATTCGGAGAATTCTGTCACGGAGCGTAGTAGCGAATATTTGTTTCTCTCTTAACGTAGTCGTAGATCTACTCTCTCGTTATTAGTATTAAAGAAGCCTCCTTTATCTCTTTCTCTTAATCTCCCTAATCTCCTGACTATTACTTACTCTCCTTCTCTTTTCCTAGGAAGGTCGCCATATAAGACGATAATGCGATAGGCTTCTTATTAAGTCTATAGGGTTGTCTATACCATAGCTAAACCGTATATTCGATGATAATAGCGTTAATAGTAGGTTACTAGTCCTCCTTCAGCCTTAAAATCTCTATAAACTATGCTTCTAACTACTCTAGAGCGATACTTCTAATAGGCCCAAAAAGCTTATCGAGTTAATCTTCCTTCGTATCGAGTGTCTGTATACTATATATCACTGAATCTATGTATAATTCTATACAGTCTTAAAGCTAACGATTATAGGGTATCCGCCACACGTTTTATATACATCCTTCCTATTATGGTTTAATTAGTGATTTCTGGATAGCGTTAGTCGGTTGAAGGTGATTCTTTAAAGTAAATACGATATCCTTCGCCTCTTTTTGCCCTGCGTACTAATCTTTAAGGGTAGGGTCAACGGTCTCTATGATATAGTCGGGGATAGGAGCGAGGCCGCGCTGTTATTAATAATAGCGATTCTTTTTAACGTGCTATATCTTAAATCTACGACCCTATATAGAGCCTGTGTTATCGGTTAGCTCTAGAGGTTCTATTAATTCGAAATGTTAAGGTTATTTAGATTCTTCGAGGTATAGATCTATTAGATCGGCGGTTCTATTAGTATAGGCTATCTGTATAATACCCTCGAGCTAAGGATGCTAGTGTTACGGGTTAACCCCGATATAAGGATCCGGCTATACTCCGGATCTTCTAGACTCCGCGCTTAGTTAACGGACCTATATCGCTAAGTTATCATTACCTTATAGCTAGCCTAGCATTATAGGCTTTTCTCCTTTTTCCTTTTTCTCTCCTTAGTTCTAGATAATCTATTATTACGACCTTATTTAGTACCACGACCTATAACTAGTCGTTTATATATCTAGAACTTAGCGACGCCTACGTATTGCCCTAGCGATAGATTAGGATCCTAACGCTACCACCTAGCGACCTATTAGAATTAAATAGGTCGCGGAGTAGAGAAACTAACGGTTCGAAGAAAATAAATAGGTCCTAAACGTAAGGCTAGGTCCTCTCTATATACAATAGACCGATATTAATATAAGGCTTACTCCGATATAAGAATATTACTCGGAAATACACTAGTTTATAGACCGATAACGTGCGAGAGAAGAAGCTAATAAGCGATGACGCCTATTAGTCGAATAGCTTATAGCCCGGCTCCTAGGATCGCTTACTCTAAAAACGTAACGCCGCCTCACTTAAGTATTTCGGCTCCCTTATAGACCCCGATAATCCTTATACTAGTAGAATCTACCCTATTACCGGTTTTATCGCTAGCGTTATAGCTAATAATAATAGCGGCCGCCCTGACCTTAACGGCGGTACCCCGTAAGACTATTAATAGCCCTACGAAGTTCTCGGGGAAGCGAGTATACTATAGTATATAGGCCTACGTGATACGGTAAAAGCTTATAATCGATAGCGACCTATTCTACTATAATATACGAGCTTAGTATATAATCTATAGTTATTTAGGGCCCGAAGTATAATAGGTTATATCGGCCTACTATAAAAATAACGGACCGGGTAAGCTTATAGACCCTAATAGCTTTATAGCGTATCTTAATCGTACCTACCTTAACCCTATAGAATAATCGCTAGTTGCCTAAGCCTTACGTATAATTCGTTAATAGTCTAATAAGTCGTTTACTATTGTCCTATCAGATTTTAAAAGATAGATCGCCTTTACTGGCGGTACTAAATAAGAAGCTACTACGTAGATTGTATTCCTTAAAGGAGTAATTACCACGCGATTTAGGGATAAGCTTATCTCCACCCGTATCCCTACTAACCACTATACTATATAGGTTAACGGCGTGTAAAAGATCGCCGGGAAACTTAAAGGTTATTAGTTCGAACGGAACTACGATAAATAACCTTAAGACTATATACCTACGAAGAAGGAGATCGATAGCGATACGAAGATAGGCGGAGTAAACCGTGTTAGTAACGAGAAGGCGAAGTAATAGACTCGGATATACTATAACTATAATAAAAAGGGGTATATTATATAGAACTATAAAAAGCTAAAGGAAAACTAAGATATAGTCCGGAAGGTTAAAGAGACTCGCCTAAAGGATCGCGATAAAAGCGGGGACGAGTCGACTAATAAGGACGACTCGGAAAAAGAATAGCTCTAATATAAAAATAGGCGTTAAAGCTAATAGCTATAATACGGTAAGATTAGGGGGCGGTTAAAGTATATATTAGTAATACCCCGGTATTTATAATAGCTAAAGTAAATAAACAGCGTATCCTCGCCCTTATTCATACTAGTTATAACTATTATACCGCTATAAGTGAATACTTTACCTAAAGACTCTAATTACTACTAGCCGATAAGACGAATCGATTACTAAATAGCTTCTCGGAAGTTACCGGGACTATTAGTAGCGCGGGGATCGCTATCTATAAGCTTAAGATTAGCGGTTACCCGTAAAGGATATTCGTATATATAGTGTCCGGGCTTAATTAAGATATATTCCTTAGAAAGCTATAGATAGAATATAATAATATAATATATTACGCTAAGGATAAATAGCTTTATTTTAGAGTAACCGGATTAAGAATCCGATTTTATTACGAAAAGGAACGTATTAGAGTATAAGCTATCCGCGACGCTTATTTAGTTATTAGATCCGTGATCGCGGGTATTATCCGATCATTATAACGGAAGGGCGAAGAAGTCTTAGTTTAGGGAGTAAGCTTAAGGGATATCGAAAAAGCGTTATATAAGAAGTAATTAATAGACCCGAAGGACTTTATACCTAAAGAGCTATTATAAGAATTTAATAACCTATTTACGCCCGATAAGGCTAACTAATTACCGCTATACCGATTAACAGTCGACTATAAGGTAAACCTTATAGCCGGAAGCGATAGTAAGGAATTATCGCTCCTTTAGGGGCCACTTTCTAATATATTAAGGGAAGAACTCTTAGTATTACGGAAAACACTTACTAACCTAATAGATACGGGATTTATCCGTGCTACTAGTTTAGAAGCCGCGGCTCTTATTATCTTTATAAGGAAGCTGGGTGGAGGGCTTTATTTTCATTATAATTATTAAGCGTTAAACGCGATTATCAAGCGAGACCGTTACCTATTCCCTTTAATTGCTAAGATATTATAGAACCTAAGCTAAGCGAAATAGTTTTCAAAGCTTAATATAGTCGTTACCTTCTATAAGATTCGGATAGCCTTAGTATACGAATATAAGACTATATTCTAAACTCGGTTTAGGCTTTTTAAATAGCTTATCTACCCGTTTCGCCTAAGTAAAGCCCCTATAACTTTCTAGCGATATAATAAGAAGACGCTATAGCGCTTCCTAGATAACTTTATTACCGCTTATATCGACGACGTCTTAGTCTACTTTAGCGGGAGTCGGGCCGATTATAAGGCGAAGGTAAAGTAAGTACTCCGCGCGCTCTCGGATATAAGGCTAAACCTAGATCCGTTAAAGTACGAGTTTAGCGTAAAGATAGTAAAGTACCTAGGATTTATAGTTATTACGGAAAAGGGCGTATTTTACGACTTAGAGAAGTTATAAGCTATCCGCGAGTAAAAAGCCCCTATAACGGTTAAGGGCGTATAAAGGTTTTTAGGGTTTATAAATTATTACCTAATCGTTATTAAGGACTTTACGGGGATCTCTACCCCGTTAATAATACTTACTAAGAAACACTACGCCTTTTAATAGGGTCCTAAGGAAGAAACGGCCTTTCGCGAGCTAAAGGCGAGGTTTTGAGAAGGACCGATACTATAATAGTAGGACGTAGTAAATAAGATATTTATTAAAACGGATTACTTAGGGTTCGCCCTTAGGGGTAGCCTAATATAAGAAAACGTGGACGAAAATTAGTATATAGTTATATACTACTCTTAAAAACTTAATAGGGTAAAATATAATTAGTTAATCTATAATAAGGAAATATTAACGATTATAGGTTATTTAGCGATATAATAGGCCGAGCTTATTAGCGATAGGTAGTTTATAGTCCTCTCTGATTATAAGGCCCTTAAGTACTTTATAATAAAGCGAATATTTACTAAGCGAGAAAGCTAATAGGCTAGTAAGCTTATATAATTCGATTTCGTGCTTAAATATCGGAAAGAAAACGATAATATAATAGCGGACGCCCTCTCGCGTTAATAGTAAGATAAGCCCTAAGATATAATAAATAAGCGAGAGTAATTTTATTCTATTTAGTTAATCCCTAATACCGCGATTCTACCTAGTATTCGCTATATTAATAACGGTTAAATAATCTTTAAAGCGGATTAAAAATTATAGCGATTATAGGATAAGACGCTTATAACCGATCAATAGTATTAAGAAGCCTTATCCGCGGTTACTAGAGAAGAATAATAATTCCTACTATTATTAGAATTAAAGCTATAAATAGCCGAGTACTCTATATTTACTGTCGGGTTATTATTATTCCGTGACCGAATTTAGGTACCTAGGTCTACTAAAGGGTTAACGCTATAAGGGAGGATTATTTAGTTAATTTATAATTTAGTAATTAGAGGATACCCCGGATATAAAAATACTATCGCCGTAGTAGCGCATCGCTTTTTCTAGCCGAGGATAAATAAGGATATCCGATAATTTATCTACAACTATAATATCTACGGAAAGGGGTATATATAAGGAACGCAAAATAAGGCCTTTTATACCCCCTCCCGGTATTAGAACGAATACGGAGTAACTTATTAATAGACTTTATATCGGACCTGCTACTAGCCGACGAGAAGAAGGCGCGTTACCTTTAGGTTATTATAGATGCTAGCCTTCCTAGCCTTTTAGTTAGCGGTAGCTTTATCCGCCTCCCACCTAACCCCCGCGTTATATCGAAGCTATCTAACTAAAGCTATACCGATTAAAGTAATAGAGATAATAAAAGCCGAAGCTTACACGGAATAATTTCTATACTACTATTTCCGGTTTTATAGAATACCTAGGTTAATTATTAGTGACTAAGGTTCGAACTAGATAAGTAGGTTCTAGAAGTATTTTTATAAGCTTATATAAATATCGCGTAAGCTTAGTATAGTATACTACCCCTAGACTAATAGAGTAATAGAGCGTATAAGCTAAGAAGTATAAGCCTATTTATAAGATTTTATCTATTACGCCTAAGATAACTAGGATCGCCTATTACCTACGGTATAACTAGCCCTTAATAACTATAAGAGCTCTATAATAGGGTTTAGTCCCTTTTTCTTAGAATATAGCTACTATATTCACCCGATCTAGATAACCGAGGAGCCCCCCTTAGAACTTAGAGTATTCGCGGCCTATAGCCTACTATAACCCTTATAGGAAGCGACTAAGTTCGCGTAAGCTATAAACGTATTAATATAATTCCGGAATAAGGAGTTTACTAACTAATATTATATACCGGTCGAATATTTTAAGGTTAACGACTTAGTCTAGCTAATATTAGCTAATTACTCGACTTAGCGACTATCCTATAAGCTTAATTAGCTTTACCGTAAATACCGAGTTATAAAGGTACTTAGCCTATATAGAGTTAAGGTCGCCGTACTATTATAAATCTACCCTTAATTCTATGTAGACTTATTATATCGCGCGGGCGATAACCCTTTTCCGGGATAAGTAGTAGATAACCCTTAATTACCGCCTATTCGAGAAGTAACAAATAGTAAAGAATAGGAAATTAAGGAAATCCTTTACGCGAGGACGAAGAGGCGAGGTAGAGGAGTAATATATAAGATATTAGTATAATAGGTAGGATACTATAAGCCTATATAGGAACCGCTAGAACTATTAGCGTAAACGCGGGTACTTAATAAGTTTAAAAGGAAATACGGCTTAGTAATAATAAATAATAGCCTATTAGATACCTTCGCGCTATTATAATATAGGAGCTAATATATAAATAATCGTATCGCGATAATCGGAAAGGAGTAAGAGTTAGATTTAGTTTAGGCCGGATAGGCCCCGCGTCTTAGCCACGCTTAATATAAGCCTAGATCGATATCCTTAGCCTCGAAGTTATTATCCTTAGGATTATCGACTTCCGTAAAGGTCTTACCCTTATCGCCCCGCTATAGGTTAGAGTCCGTCTCCTTAATCTTATTATCGTCTTTATTATCGCTATTATCGGGGATTATAACCGTATTAGTAATAGTTATACCCGTAAACGTAGAAGCCCGCCTATACTCCATGTAGTATTAGAGTTGGGAAATTATACTATTAGCGTGACCGAGTATAAGTATTTCCCTAAATAGCCGAGTATACTCCTTTAGCTCTATAAGACTAAGGCACTTAGAGTCTTTATCTGATAATATTAACCCTAATAAGGGAGTAAGAGTAGTAGGACGGGTATTCTTTTCCGCTATAATATTAGGAGGGACCGGGCCCGAAACTATTACCTCGCTTATAACCGTATAAGGAGGATATAAGGCTAGCTATTCCGCCTTAGTAATAACTTCCTCCGGAAGTACTACGTTTAGTCCTAATATTATCTTTTCTATAACTTTAAGGGGAAGAGAAAAGACTAGTGTAATTACCTTATTAGCGACCTGTATTACCGGAGGACGCGAGACTAGTTTAGTTACCTTATTAGCGACCTTAGGAAAAGGTAATAAGGCTAATTACGGTATTACCTCTTCTTAGACCTTCTAAGGAGGAGAAGGGGCTAACGCGATTACTGTGCCGGGAGCCTCCGTGGGATATATAGCTATAGGTACTATTACTATTATCGCTTCCTTAGCTATAAGAGTATCCTACAACGCCGCGTAAGCGCTAAGATACGGTTCTTACTCTTAGAAGAAACGTTAGCGATACGGTTATAATCTTAAAGGGGGAGGAGGTCTTATGGGGGCGTTCTTCTTATTATTATTAACAAGGGTAGCCGTCTTGAATAACCTTTACACGTAGCCTTTAAGGTATATTAGGAAAGGAGTATAGTAGTATAACTTTATAGAGTATATGTAGTATTTCTTCCCCTAATTAGTTTAGCTATAATAAAGGCGTTTATACTTTTTATTAGCAATATCGCGCGTGTAAAGGAGGTATAGCTTAGTATAAACGCTACCGGGAGGGTATTTAGGAGGCCGACTACCCGCCGATTTCTTCTTCTTAGGGGGCGGGGATAGCGTTAACGCGAACTATTATACGGTTAGTATCGCCTTAAGACGTAAGAGTATTATCCCTATATTATCGTCGGCGGCGCGCTTATTACTATTTCTAGGCCTATTATCGCCGGGGGCTAATACCGTCTATAAAATAATATGAGTTAGAGAAGGGGTTTTTACGAGAAAATCGCGGGCGATAAACGGCTTACCTTAGACGGGGAGCTTTTAAATTAAGCTAGTATTACTAAATACTATCCGAGGACGGGCGAGTTAGGAGAGTTATTACTATAAGGAATAATAAGTATATACGGAATCACGGTTACTATTATTATTATGATTAAAGGTAGGGAGAAGTATAGAGGAAGAGGAAGCCTATAAGGAAAACGGGGCCGATATATCTACAGATAGGATTTACGCGAGGGAGGCCTATATTACTATTGTAGGTATATATATAAAGGTTAGCTAATAACTTAAGATTTCTTTAATATTAAGGTAAGGGCGAGGTAAGATAAAGGAACGCGATTATTCCTTTATTACCGTGACGTAAGGGGGAGCCGAACTACGATAAGGACGCGCGGTTATATAACCCCCGGAGAGAGAAGGGGACGGATAATATTACGGGTTAAGCCCGATATAAGGATGCAGCTATACTCCGGATCCTCCTGACTACGTGCTTAGTTAACGGACCTATATCGCTAAGTTATCGCTACCTTATAGCTAGCCTAGCGCTATAGATTGTCTCCTTTTTCCTTCTTCTCTCCTTAGTTCTAGTAATCTATTATTACGATCTTACTTAGTGCTACGACCCATAACTAGTTATTTATATATCTAGAACTTAACGATACCCACGCGCTACGCTAGCGATAGATTAGGATCCTAACGCTACTGCCTAATAACCTATTAGAATTAAATAGGTCGTAGAGTAGATAAGCTAACGGTTTAAAGAAAATACCCGAGCCCTAAACGTAAGGCTAGGCCCTCTCTATAAATAATATACCGATATTAACTCGAGGCTCACTCCGATATAAGACTACTACTCGAAAATACGCTAGTTTATGGACCGATAACGCGTAAGGGAAGAAGCCGATAAGCGATAACGCTAGTTAGTCGAATAGCTCGTAGCCCGGCTCTTGGGATTACCTGCCTTATAGAACCTAACACCGCTTAACCTGAATATTCCGGCCCCCTCGTAGACCCCGATAATCCTTATACTAGTAGAGTCTACCCTATTACCGATTCTATCGCTAACGCTATAGCCGATAATAACAGTAGTCGCCCTAACCTTAACGGCGATACGCCGTAAGACTATCGATAGCCCGGCGAAATTCTTAGGGAAATAAGTATATTATAGCGTATAGGCCTACGCGATACGGTAGAAGCTTATAATCGATAGCGACTTATTCTAGAATAATATATAAGCTTAGTATATAATCTATAATTACGGGCCGCCTAAGCCTTACGCACGATTCGTTAATAAACCGATAAGTCGTTTACCGTCTTCCTATCCTATTTTAAAAGATAGATCGCCTTTACGGGTAGTACTGAATAGGAAGCTATTATATAGATCTTATTCCTTAAAGGAGCGATTACTTCGCGACTTAGAGATAAATTTATCTCCGCCTGAACTCCTATTAAGTATTATACTATATAGGTTAACGGCGTGTAAGAGATTACCGGGAAACTTAAAGGCTATTAGTTCGAATAAAACTACGATAAATAAGCTTAAGACTATATAACCGCGAAGAAGGATACCGATAGCGATATAAAGATAAGCGGATTAAACCGTGTTAGTAATAGGACGGTCATGTAAGAGACTCGGATATCCTATAACTATAATAAGAAGGGGTATATCGCGCGGAATTATAAAAAGCTAAAGGAAAACTAAGATATAGTTTAGAAGGTTAAGGAGACTCGTATAAAGGATTATAATAAGAGTAAGGACGAGTTAACTAGTAAAGATGATTCGGAAAAAGAATAGCTTTAACGCGAAAATAGGCGTTAGAGCTAATAGCCGCGATATAGCGGGAGTAAGAGGCATTTAAAGTATATACTAGTAATAACCCGGTATTTATAGTAGCTAAAGTAAATAAACGGCGTATCCTCGCCTATATCAATACTAGTTATAACTACTATACTATTATAAATAAATAGTTTACTTAAAGACTCTAATTACCGTTAGTCGATGAGACGAATCGACTACTAAATAGCTTCTCGGAAGCTACTAGGACTATTAATAGCGCGGGGATCGCTATCTACGAGCTTAAGATCGGCGGTTACCCGTAAAGGATATTCGTATATATAATACCCGGGCTTAATTAAGACGTATTCCTCGGGAAGCCCTGGATAGAATAAAACGATATAATATACTACGCTGAAGATAAACGGCTTTACCACGGAGTAGCTAGATTAAATATACGACTTTATTATAAAAAGGAACCTATTATAGTATAAGCTATCCGCGACGCCCATTTAGTTACGGGATCTATATTCGTGGGTATTATGCGATAACTATAATGGAAGGGTAAAAAGGTCTTAATCTAAAGAGTAAGCTTAAGGGATATCGAAAAAGCATTATATAAGAAATAACTAGTAGACCTAAAGGACTTTATACCCGAAGAGTTATTATAAGAATTCGGCGACCTATTCGCGCCCGATAAGGCTAATTAATTACCGCTATACCGATTAAAAGTCGACTATAAGGTAAACCTTATACCCGGAAGCGATAGTAAGGAATTATCGCTTCCCTAAGGGCCGCTCTATAATATATCGAGAGAAGAAGTCTTAGTATTACGGAAAATACTTACTAACCTAATAGATAAGGGATTTATCCAGGCTAGTAGTTCGGAAGCCGCGGCTCTTATCCTCTTTATAAGGAAGCCGGACGGAGGACTTTAATTTTATTACGATTATCGAGTATAAAACGCGATTACTAAGCGAGACTATTATCTATTTCCCCTAATCGCCAAGATATTATAAAACCTAAGCTAAGTAAAATAATTTACGAAGCTTACTATAGTCACCGCCTTTTATAAGATTAGGATAGCCTTCGGATATAAATCTAAGACTGTGTTCCGAACTCGGTTTAGGCTTTTCGAATAGCTTATCTGCGTATTTAGCCTAAATAGGGCTCCTATAACATTCTAGTAATATATTAATAAAACGCTATAGCGTTTCCTAAACGACTTTATTACCGCTTATATCGATAATATCCTGGTTTACTTAAATAGGAGTTAGGCCGACTATAAGAGGAAAATAAAATAGGTACTCCGTATACTCGCGGATACCGGCCTAAACCTAAAACCGTTAAAGTACGGGTTTAGCGTGAAGATAATAAAGTACCTAGGATTTATAATTACTACGGGAAAAGCGTATTTTACGACCTAGAGAAATTACGAGTTATTTATATATAAAAAGCGCCTATAATAGTTAAGGGCTTGCGAAGCTTCCTAGGGTTTATAAATTATTACCGAATCTTTATTAAGGACTTTTCGGGGATCTTAGCCCTATTAATAGTAGTAACTAAGAAAGACTATACCTTTTAATAGGCTCCTAAGGAAGAAACCGCCTTTAGCGAGCTAAAGGCGAGGTTCTAAGAAGGACTAATACTATAATAGTAGGACCTAGTAAATAAGATATTTATCGAGACGGACTATTTAGGGTTTACCCTTAGGGATAGCCTAATATAAAAAGACACGGACGGAAATCGCTATATAGTTATATACTACTCTTATAAACTTAATAGGGCGGAATATAACTACTTAATCTATAATAAGGAAATACTAGCGATTATAAGTTATTTAATAGTATAGTAGGCTAAGCTTATTAGTTATAGGTAATTTATAGTCCCCTCCGACTATAAGGCCTCTAAATACTTTATAATAAAGCGAACGCTTACTAAGCGATAAAGCCGATAGGCCGGTAAGTTTATATAGTTTAAATTTATACTTAAGTATTAAAAGGGAAAGGATAACGTAATAGCGGACGCCCTCTTACATTAATAGTAACATAAGCCCTAAGATATAACGGACGAATAGGTGTAATCTTATTATATTTAATTAATTCCCGATACTATAATTCTACTTAGTATTCGCTATATTAATAGCGGTTAAACGATCTTTAAGGCGGACTAAGAGCTATAGCGATTATAGGATAAGACGCTTATAACCGACGAATAATATTAAGGAGCCCTATCTACGGTTACCGAAAAAGAATAATAATTCCTACTATTATTAGAATTAAAGCTATAAATAACCAAGTACTTAGTCTCTACGACCGGGTTATTATTATTCCGCGACTAAATTTAGGTGCCCGGGTCTATTAAAGGGTCGATATTACGGGGGAGGATTATATAGTTAATTCACGATTTAGTAATCGGAGGATACGCCGGACACGAAAACACTATCGCCTTAATGGCGCGTCGCTTCTTCTAGCCGAGGATAAATAAGGATATCCGATAATTTATCCGGAACTACGATATCTACGGAAAGGGGTATATATAGATAAATACGAAATAAGGCCTTTGATACCCCCTCCCGGTATTAAAACGAATACGGAGCGACTTATTAATAGATTTTATAATAGATCTATTACCGGCCGGCGACAAAAAGGCGCGTTACCTTTAGGTTATTATAGACTATCTGACTAAGCCTATAATATTAGAAGCGATAAAGATAATAGAAGCCGAAGCTTACGCGGAATAGTCCTTATATTACTATTTCCGGTTCTACGGAATACTTAGGTTAATTATTAGTGACCGAGGCTTAAACTGGATAAATAGGTTTTAGAAGCACTGTTACGAGCTTATACGGATATCGTGTAAGCTTAGCACGGTATACTACCCCTAAACCGATAAAGTAATAGAGCGTATAAACTAAAAAGTATAATCTTATATATAAGCCTTTATCTATTACGCTTAGGATAACTAGGATCGCTTACTACCCGTAGTATAATTAACCCTAAATAACCGCGAGAGCTCTATAACGGGGTTTAATCCCTTCTTCTTAGAATATAGCTATTACATCGATCCGATCTAGATAACCGAGGAGCCCTTTTCGGAACCTAGAGTATTAGCGGCCTATAACCTACTACGCCGTTTATAGGAAGCGATCGAGTTCGCTTAGGCTATAATTATATTAATATAGCTTAGAAATAAAGAGTCCACTAACTAATATTATATACCGGCTAAGCGTTTTAAGGTTAACGACTTAGTTTAGCTATTATTAGCTAACTATTCGACTCCGCGACTATTATAAAAGCTTAACTAGCTCTATTATAAATACCGAGTTATAAAGGTAATTAGCCTATATATAGTCGATCTCGCTATACTATTATAGATCTGCTCTTAATTCTATATATACTTATTACGTCGTGCAGGCGATAACACCTTTCCGGGATAGGTAGTAAACGACCCTTAACTACCGCCTATTCGAGAAGTAACTAATAGTAAAGAATAGGAAGTCGAGGAAATCCTTTACGCGAGGATAAAGAGGTGAGGTAGGGGATTAAGATGTAAAGACTAGTATAATAGATAGGATACTATAAGCCTATATAGGAACCTTTAGAGCTATTAGCGTAAACGCGGGTACTTAACGAGTCTAAAAGGAAATTCGGCTTAGTAGTAATAAATAATAGCCTATTAAATACCTTTACGCGATTACGATATAGGGACCGACATATAAGTAATCGTATCACGATAATTAGAAGGGAGTAAGATTCGGATTTAGTTTAGGCCGGATAGGCCCCGCGCCTTAGCCACGCTTAATCCGAGCTTAGATTAGTACCCTTAGCCTTAAAATTATTTTCCTCGGGATTATCGATTTCCGTAAAAGTCTTACCCTTATCGCCCCGCTATAGGTTAGAGTCTATCTCCTTAACCTTATTATTCTCTTCGTTATCGCTGTGATCGGGGATTATAACCACGCTAGCGATAATTATACCTATAAGTGTAAAAGCCCGCCTATACTCCGCGTATTATTAGAGTTCGGAAATCACGATATTAGCGTGACCGAGTACGAGTATCTCCCTAAGTAGCTAAGTATACTCCCTTCGCTCTATAAGACTAAGGCGTCTAAAGTCTTTATCCGATAACGTTAACCCCGATAAGCGAGTAAGAGTAATAGGATAGGCGTTTTTTTCCGCTATAATATTAGGAGGGACTAGGCCTAAAACTACTATTTTACCTATAACCTCGTAAGGAGGAGATAAGGCTAGCTATTCCGCCTTAATAACGACCTCCTCCGGAGGCGATATATCTAGTCCCGATACTATCTCTTTTACGACCTTTAAGGGAGGAGAAAAGACTAGTGTAATTACCTTATTAACGACCTTTATTACCGGAGGAAGCGAGGCTAGTTTAGTTACCTTATTAATAACCTTAGGAAGAGGTAATAAGGCTAATTAAGATACTACCGCGTTTTAGACCTTTTAGAGAGGAGAAGGGGCTAGCGCAACTACTATACTAGGAGCCTCTACGGGATATATAGCTATAGGTGATATCGCTATTATCAATTACCTAGCTATAAGGGTATCCTAAAATACCGTATAGGTATTAAGATATAGTTCTTACTCCTAGAAAAAGGGTTAGCGATACTATTATAACCTTTTAAGGGGAGGAAATCTTATAGGGGTATTCTTATTATTATCGCTAATAAAGATAGCCGTCTTAAATAAGCTCTACGCATGGCCTTTAAGGTACGCTAGGAGAGGAGTATACTGGTATATCTTCGTAGAGTATACGTAGTATTTCTTCCCCCGACTAATCTAGCCATAATAAAGGCGCTTATACTTTCTATTAACGATATCGTGCGTATAAGGGAGGTATAGCTTAGTATAAACATTACTAAGAGGGTACTTAGGAGGCCGACCAGCCGCTGATTTTTTTTTCTTAGGCGGCGGTACGGACGATAACGCGAATTATTATACGGTTAGTATCGCCTTAAGACCTAAAACCGTTATACGTATATTATTATTAGCGGTACGCTTATTATTACTATTACCCCTATTATCTCTAGGGGCTAACGCCGTCTATACAAACGATATACGTTAGTAAAGGGTTCCTAATAAAAAGATCGCGAGCGAGAGACGGTTTACCTTAGACGGGGAACTCCTAAAGTAACCGAGTATTAATATTATTATCTAAGGACGGGGGATATTAGAGGAATCGTCGTTATAAGGAAGAACGAGTATATACGGAACCGTTATTACTATTATTATTATTATTAAAGGTAGGGAGGGGAATAGAGGAAAAGAGGGCCTACGAGGAAAACGGGGCCGATATATCTACGGATAGTATCTATATAAGGGAGGCCTATATTATTATGTCGGGTACGTGAATAAAGGTTAGTAGCCGACCTAAGATATTTTTAATATTAAGGTAAGGGCGAGGTAAGATAAAGAGACACGATTATTCCTTTATCACCACGACGTAAGGGGGAGCCGAACTATAACGGTAACGCGCGGTTATATTACCCCTAGAGGGAGAGGGGGGGATAGTGTTACGGGTTAACCCCGATATAGAAGACCCGGCTATACTCCGGATCTTCTTGACTATGTGTTTAGTTAACGGACCTATATCGATAAGTTATCGCTACCTTATAGCCAGCCTAGCGCTATAGACTTTTCTCCTTTTTCCTTCTTCATTCCTTAGTTCTAGATAATGTATTATTACGACCTTACTTAGTGCCACGACCTGTGACTAGTCGTTTATAGCCGTAAGGGTATAAGGGTATATCGCGAGGGTTCTTCGGAGGAGCAGGGAGGTTTTTACGATAGATCTTCGTCGCCGCCGAATTAACCGCCGGAGCACCCGCCGGAGCCGTGCTTCCCGAGGCTACCGCCGGGGTTATATTTCCCGAGATAGCTATTAGGGCCGTGGACTCGAGTAATAGTAATAAATACCGTTATAGCGTTATAGGGGTAACCCTTTTTAACCGTAATTCAGTTAGCAGAGTCCTAGCTATAATACGTATATCAAGAGCGTGGCGGCTACCGCTAAACGCAGCTATCTAATAGTCTCTTTTCTAGCTATTTCCTTACTAAATTAGTCGCGATCTCCTATTTATAGGAAGCCCTATAGCTATAACTATAGGGGTATTATAGCACCGTATTACCCTATCTATAAGGAACCTTACGGCTATAACCGTAGAGGATTCACGATTTCCTAATATTATGGCTACTATTAGCGCTATAACCGACGGCGGGGTTATTAGTACAGTAGAAAGTAGTAGATCGGGCTAATATAGACGGTGATTGGATACTATGCTAGCTAATTTATAGTATTCGTGACCTAAATCTTATCTAGATAGGCTTGTAATAGCCTCCTCTACCCCCTTATAGCCGGGTATTACTAACTATAGCCTTAACGGCTTTGCCGTTAAGGAAGGGCATCCGGGAGGAATTAGCCCCAGTAAAGGGTTAAATTTAAAATAAGCAGTTATATAAGGGGGGGGGGGTCCTTCGCTTATATATCTATAAACGGCCGTGAATCTCTAGCCCTTTCCTACTCGATCTATAATAATCCAAATACGGCGTTATAGACAAATATAAAATTTAAGCAGAAGATATAAAGAAGTGAAGATAATCTTTAGCTAAGGTATAAGCTCGCAGAGCTTTATAGTAGAGGTATCTAATATACCTCTACTATCTACTAACTTATCTATCTATAAGTATACTACGTATATAGCTATATACGTATATATATATAGTAATACCCTCCCCCTAAAATATAATCGTCCCGATCACTACGAATCCCTAGATAAGTCTATTAGTATCCTAAATCGGAGGTATATATAATAGATAGTAACTAGAAAAGTAAGATCCGGCCACGATTCTTTATATGGATCGAAGCTATAATATTATTCGGAGTTATTTAGCTTATCGTTATTAAGCAGCGTCTATTACTAGTGCTGCTAGTGCTAAGACTACTACGAAGGAGACCAGGTATAAGACTATAGCGGCTTTGGCTATAAGGACTATAGGCGTGGTAACTACGGCTAAGATTATATTTACTACGGCTATAATAATTATATCTAGGACTATGTTAGCGTGATAGTCGATGTTAGCGTGATAGTCGATGTTAGCGTGATAGTCGATGTTAGCGTGATAGTCGATGTTAGCGTGATAGTCGATGTTAGCGTATTAAGATTATCGTAGATTCTAGTAATATCCGCTATAGTAGTGCTCTATCGCGTCTCTACGTCTAGTATTCTCTATTCTATAACCTATAGCGTATTAGTTATCTACTATGCGTTCGTATTACTACGCGTCTTAGTATCCGTAAACTTTAGTAAATAGTTATTCTAGTAATTAGTAAAATTACGCCGTATAATTACCTCTAAGTTATCGCGCTTTTACTATAGCTATTTAATTTCGTCTATTAACTTATTCTTAAGATCGGATAAATCCACTATCATCACGCTAGGTTACGTTATATTTTATATTAGCATACATATCGTCTATACATTCATACTTATTTACGTAGGAGTACTTACACGAGTACTACCGGCCCCGCCGCTATTAATTATCCGTTAGCGTTTTAGCTACGTGTTAATAAAGTCGGTATTATCGCTTAGCGATAAAAGTCTTTTACGCTATTTATTACGGAAACCTATATCCTGCTATTTAACTACTTCCTGGATAATCTTATCCTGGTTTGGGGTGCTTAGCTAATTAACACCGACTATGCCGCCGTCTCGCAGAGCTAAAGCGATAATATAGTGCTTAAGAGATTTATTACCTGCTACTTTTTTAGCCTTAAGCCTATCTATTAAGTCGGTCTGATGAAAGAGTATAGATCTAATTAGTTAATTAACCCTAGTAATTAGATACTAGTCGATAGGTCTATTAGCGCTAGTAATTATAAATTGCTAGTCGGCGAATATTCGCTTAACTAGTTTATCTAAATACGATAGCGTACTTATAATAGTCGTATTTAAGGTAATAGCGATATTACTAGTAGCTAGGTTATTAGCGTTTGCCTATATAGTAGTCTACGGGGCAGTAATCTATAGTATTAGAATCTACGGTATAGCCACCTATAGCGTGGTAGCCTATAATATAGCGGTCTACGGTATAGTCAGCTATTACGGAATTGGCACTCTAGCACTATCTAATCTGTAGAGGCTATAATCGTTATCCCTATACAGGATCCTATTCTTATTATCCATTATAAATCCTCCCTTCGGTATCCTCCACCGTCTATTATCTATTAACGGTATCAGCTCCTAACTTATATCTATAAAGCCTATATCCTCCTAATATCGATATATTACTATAGCTACTAAAGCTCTCTTAAAAAACTATAAAGCATTCTTACTATCCGGTAAATAAGTTTTATTATTGACACGTTACTATACTATAGCCCATTTATCTTTCTATCCTATAAATTTAAGGTCTTAGCCTCTTATCTAAATATACTATACCACCTGCTATGTCTCGCGTATATAGGGGCTGAGTTAGTTTTTTTTAATATCTCGTATAAGATTCTATAGCTTGTTTCTGTTATTTCCGATGACTGTAGCGCAGTATCGATAGTTCTTATATAAGTATTTAGATATCTTACATAACAGTTCAATATTCGTCCTTAAAGTATTACAAATAAGATAACGCTTATTAATCATTACCCTATCTAGACCTAAAGGGTCGATTAGCTATAGCGCTATAACGCGGATTTCTACACAACTATTATTAGAGTCTAAATTATAATCGAAAGCGTTCGTCTACATCGTAGATAATAGTACTTATAGAAAGGGTAAGGGTGGTATATATATAGTATAAGTAATCTGGAATCGATTAGTATAATAGTTATTTCTTATTAATCCGCTTAACAATAGAAAAGACGTTATAAGGAAAAGAAGAATAGAATACGGAATTTGTAAAGCTGGACTTTCTTTACTATAACTATCCCCTGCATTACCGTCAAAGAATAATACATCTACTAACCTATATTAATAAGGTTAATTAGATATAGTAATATAAGATAGCCCTATATTAATAGTAGAGATCGGGATATAAATTTAGCGATACTAATATAGTATATAGTAAAAGGGAAGTAAGCAGGTTATAAAGAAGGTCTAAGAAGTAAATCTTAGCTATAAACGATTATAGTATTACTTATAAAAGGGCGATCCGTGAAAGAACTCCGTTTATAGTTAGTCTTAGACGACTTAATACACCTCGCTCTTATTAAAAAGCTTTATCGTTAAATTCGCGATAATCTATATTATCCGTTCGCGGCCTTCCCGGTATCTGCACTTAGACTCGTTTTTAGTATTTTACGAGACTCCTATCTACTAACCTTCGATTATTCAACTTATCTCTACCTCTAGTTAATTCCTCCGCTATAATAAGCTATCGCTATTTAAACTCGTAAATAAAATCGCTTATATTGTCTATTAAACGTTATCGCGGGTACTACTCGTTATACTAATCTGGTTATCCCCTCTATTGGATTAGGTATTCCATATACGGTTACCCTGCCCGTCTAATAATACGCCTCTTCAGAAGCTTTTCGATCTTATACCAAGACTACTCGTTATCGTAACTATTAATAACAATTAGACCCGGCTTTATTCGTTCTCTATTAAAAGGATCCCTAATAGGGGCTAGAATAAACCAAGTAATTAAGATAACTCTATACACTCGCTATAACTATAGAAAATCAAGCCTATAAGCTAGAGGACTTACTACTCGTATAATACGGAAAAGTCCTATACGCTACTAGGACTATTTTCGGGAATCGTTAGTCTAGCCTAATAGCTTATATTCTCTATAAAGATATAGATAGACGATCTTATTATCTTTAAATACATAAGGTCGCCTTATAGCGTGATACCGTTATTTTATATCTGTTATCGTAATAGTAGCGAGGTACTCCGCTTCCTACTAGTATAGCTAGCGAATATAGTGTATCTAATCCTTATCGAAGATCGGCTATATACCCGTATTCGCTATTATATCTACTACCGACTATAGCTTAAAACCGAATAGGAACTTATTAGGAGAGGTATCTAATATTACTATATATACCTGGTTAAGAGCGTACTATACTGTAAGAAGTATATCTGGCCACGGAATATCGCTTATCGATATATAATATCGTAGGATAATCTTAATAGCCTGATTCTTCCGCTCCGAGGAGCCGTTAGTTTACGAGTACTATACTATTACTAAAGCTAGTTAAACGCCTAAGCGTTTAAATAGCTCCTACTAAAGCTCTAATATATATTTCGAGTTCTAATCCGAAATAATATACACTAGTACACCCTAATCTATTAGTTAGAGTATCCGTAATAATAGTATAGCCTAATCCTTCGCGGTATAAGTCGAGTAGCCGGGTATTGGGATAGTCTTCTTACTAGTCTTATAGCTGACTATTAGTAGTGTATTAAATCTATTAACTAGCTTATCCTTAAAAGCCTAAAAGGAATACCAATATTCTATTAATAATAAACCGACAATACAATCGATTATAATCGTTAAAAAAGACATAGTAAGTAATAGGATCGGCTATATCTCGCCTAAAGACTTTTACCGATCCGTGGTATTTTCGAGATAAACCGGATAGTATCGTGCCTACTCTATAACTACGGATAGTTTTCTCCGAAAGCTAAATCTATCTAACACGTAGATTATCCGTTATATACTAAAATAATAGTTATTGTGAAAGACTATCTATAGGACTTTAGGTATTAGCTTCTAGAGAACTATTAGTTATAGCCTATCGCCTTTGTCGACTAGATAATACCTCGGGCTACTTAGTAATCTGTAAGAACCACTACTAGATACTAATAGAATTATAGTCTAGTTCGTAACATCTTATAGACCTAGACTAACCTATAACTCTTTAATTTAGTGGCCTTATATCGTGTCTTTATAGCTATAAGCTTTCTGGATAAGAAAAGGATCGGCTAGATTATATTAACTAGGATCTTACCTTTATCCTATAATACCGAGAGGTGGAAAAGGAATACGCTTAGTCCACTTCTACTAGTATCCAGATTAAGAAATATCCTTTAGTCCGGATTATAATAATATAGCCGTATCTCCTCTATAACCTGCTTCTGGATACTATTAAAGGCCTATTTCTCGATATCTATTAGTTTATATATTAGCCGGCTTATCTATCGTTACCGTAGATATTTCGGAGCTAATTATATAATCTAACCAGAATCCTTAGGGTTATTAAGTAGCGTAGTCTTACGCTTCTATAGCGGATGAACGTTAATATAGAACCAGGGAATAAATCGTCGAAGAAAACTAACCTTATTAACGTAGGTCTTTAGGTTTGATAGCTTCTCGGGTATTTTAAGCTATTATAGAGCTTTAACACGATTAGCGGTTATATATAGCCTAAGTCTTTTAATCTTCAAACCGAGTAGATATACCGAGTTATACGTATAAAAGGATTTAGCTAGTGATAACGCTAGTCGGATATCTTAAAAGAGCTTTATAATAATCCGTAAATACTCGAGGTACTCCTTAAATATATCGGAAAAGAGAATACTATCGCTAATATACGCTTTATAGAAATACCTATACTTAAATAGACGTTAATCTATAAAGCGTTATACGAATAGCGGGGAGTTACGAAATCCTATTAGTATAACTTTAGGTCGTTCTAATCCGTGTAGAGAGATAATAGTTATCCGATCCTTATATACTTCCTATACCGGTAGCTAATAGAAGAATAAGCTAGCATTAAAAGCGCTAAACCACTTTTTCCCTTATAGGCACTAGATAATCTTATCCAATAAAAGGATCGGATATATATTAGGTAAAACAGTAGCGTGAAGCTTCCGTAGATTAATAACTACTTTACCCTTATATATCCCGTTAATAATACGCTAAACGTTAAACGCGGGATAGGTAAAGGGAGTAGGCTTATATTACTATATTATTCTGCCTGCTTTATATATATGATTAAACTTACTATTAAGATAAACCCTATTATCGGCACTAAGCTAATACGTCCAAGAATATAGGCTTATACCTTACTAGTTATTGACTAGGTCGATGCGTATTTGCTTATCGGGTAATAGCGGAATAGTACCTTTATCGCGCTATATATTAAGCCCTTTAAATACCTTATAGACTTCCCGAGCCTTACCGGGCTTTATAGTATAAATATAAGCTCCGTCCCTTATCTTAACCTTAGGGATATTATCGGGCCGTTCCGGATTTATTATACTATACTTTTCTCTATCTGCCTTCGGCTTAGCCTACTACTATAGAATAGAGTCGGCGATACGAGAGAGCTTATATTAGGGGGTATTTAAAATACGCCGCGTAAGCTCCGATTCCTCGATTTCTTTACTTTTAGCCGCTATTAGTGTATAGGCGTCAGCCTATTCAATAGGCTCCGTATCGTTATCGTCCTAGGAGTTAGTAATATAGCCTACTCTATTATTCCAATAAACTATATGGTCTTTATCGTTACTATTAACGTAATAGACTACCTTAGGAGTATAGGCGTTATATATATAATATAGCGCGGTATACTTAGGATCGGGCTCGAAGTGGTATTTATGCCCTATAGGTAGACTAGTATAGCGTACTAGGATAAGAGTCGAAGAGAGCGGCGGGATAAATACCGTCTATACTGCTATTACTCTACGGACGTAATATCCTATAGACTTCTTACGATGCTACGAAATCTGGATTCTTATTCTATAGTATCCCGTAAGTTAGAACTAGCCTAAGGAATAAAGGATATCCACGCTATAGGTGCGAAGAAATATAGCTCCTAGCAGTATCTTAGCTTCTAGTTAGTCTAATATCTATACTATAACGGTAAAAGACCCTAGAATAGACACGTTCTGTATATAACCGTTAACGTAGAAGTTAAAGGTAGTAATTTCCTTAATAATAGTCTTTCCGACGATACCGTGTATTAGGCTTAGCTTTATAGCTTCGGCGAAACGCACGTTATAGGCATGACTCTATAGCTATTACCTATTAACTATAATTGTGGTATAGCCCGAATTAACGTATATATCTGCGGATAGTCCTGAGGGGGTGAAGTTAATCGGGATTTAGCAGTATATATACTAATCGATACTTTTAGCGATAGACGCCTAGGCGTTAACCACGTTATTTAGCCTACAAGCATAAAAACTATAAAGAGCCTCCGGCTTAAATAGGCGTTATAGTTATATATCCGATAAGGAGTGCTTCTCTCTATCTATAACTTCGGTCACGGGTTCCGGGGATATAATTAGGCCTTCTTCCAATAGTTTATTAGGCTATAGATATAAGGGTCCTGGCCGAGCTAGTTCCTCGACCTATAGATTTATAAACTATAGCACCGGCGGCTATAGATCTAGAGATACTAATACGAAGACGGGTAGCTATTAGTCGCTAACCCGATACGGACTTTATCCCTTAGGCTTTAGCTCTGTGTAAGTGTTAGAATAGATATACCGATAAAGCTAAGAGTTACTAGGGAAATATACAGTATATTTACGATATTAATATATCGGCGGTTTAGTCTCGGGATTTATAGGTGGCTTCGCCTATCTCGGTAAGAGTTACTTATAAGCACGTGTCCATAATCTCGCAGCTATACGCTCTAAAGTCGGATAAGCTATACAAAACGACTCTGTATTAAAAGGGAGATAGCCTATATAGCCTGTAAAATAAAAATGATAAACGTTACTTTTATCGGAAGCTAACTTATCGGTCTTATAAAAGTATATCTCTTCTCCCTCGCTTAAGACTTTATCGATACACTTAAAGCCCTTTACACGAAGCTTATCCTCGTCTCGTAGTCTATAAGGATTATCTATAGTAATATAAACCACCTACGTACTAGTATTCGATTATCCTAGTTTAACCTTTTATCGTTTATAATAAGTATAGGGATATCGCTCCTCTCTATAAAACCGGCCACCTCTACGAAACTAACGGCCTTTATAGTCGCGATTACCGCGGTTATTCTAATTCCCTTAACCCTGGCCGGATCCGAAACGGGTATCTATAAAACGATTATCTATAGAACGATTAGCTAACGGTTTATAGAGCCGCCTCTACTATAATAACTCTAATTAGCGGTATTAGAATCTGTATCTCCGTCTATTACCATATAGGTAAGGAGTCTATTATCCGGTAAAACACGATTCTCCAAAGCGGTAGAGGGACCGCTAAGTATATCTACGCGAATTATACTATACCGAACCTAATACCGTAGAGACTATTAACGGTTAGTGATCTAATTTTCGATAGCGCGAATAAAAGTATCCAGGTACTTATCTAAATCCGGTTAAGGGTAAATCTCAACAAGGGAAGGGTTAAGACGGTTCTAGACTTCCTACTATAAATCGATATTCGTAGGAACTATAGTAGCAGAGGCTCTATAATAAGGAGCCACCTAGTTAGCCTATTCTGTAAATAGCTCATTATCTAGAATATCGCGGGCTATGTAACGTATATCGCTTATCTTATTAGCTATAATCTCGGGCTTAATCCTTGAACGTCTACGGAGCAGAGCATATATATTATTAAGACTACGACGAACTTCGTTCCGCTATGTAGCTATAATACTACTAACCTACTAGGTATTAGCTTCGGCGAAAAGAAGTGCGTCGAGATGAATATAAGACTCCTCCCTTAGCTTAGGAGTATATATAAATAGCTTAAGCTTCTCGATAAAAAGATCGACGTCGTGCTAGATAACCTTATCCCTAGAGACTATCTCTATAGCAGATAGGTTAAAGGGATAGGCTAGAGGGCTAAAATATCCGATAAGGGTTAGCTTATAGCGAAAGGAGGATCGGCCGTTACCTCCTATACTATTACCAGTAGTCTTTCCGTTCTTTACGACTGAAATAAGAGTACCGAAAAGCACTTAGAACTAGTCGTTTATTAGTATAACTAGAGGGGCAGGGACCTAAAGCACCGGTGGCTAATAAGGATATTAAGGCTGCGGGATAGTCTATAGATACTAATTTTAGGTCTACGGAATTATCTACTTATACTAATACTAGGTCTATAGAATAGATTAATACTATTAATACTAGGTCTACGAGGGCGACTAGCGCTGCTATTATTACTATACGAGATATCGCTATTTAGCTTATCGCTGCTAGTTAGCCCGCTATCTTTGCTATCTCTGCTATACTATATAGCGTCGCTACTCCTCTACTAACTACTATACTTTCTTTTCTTTTTCTTTTTTTATTACGCGTATACAGCCCTAAATCTATAGCGCGGCGCCCTTTGCCCTAAAGCTAAAGGCTATAATAAGCTAGTTTTAGTAAGAAACGGTAATAAATAAAGGAAATCCTCCGTAATAGTCTGCCTAATATCCCGTAAAAGAGGTAAAAAAAAACTAAAATAGATAACTAGACCGCAGGATCCGAGGTTTACGCCCTATACCACTCCGCTAAGGCTATTTTAGTAGCTAAAAGATAGGCCTCTAAGGCCTGTATACCTCTTTTAGTACCGAATAATAGCGGCAGAGATAGCAGTAGGCCTACTAGGGCTTTCCGCAGGGCTTTTCGTTCTTCTTTATAAAAAGGGCAGGAGAGAATAAGGTATACTATATCCTGTATAGGGGAGCCGGAACAGGAATAGCGGTCGTCCACGCAGTTTTAGGCCCTTTTTTAGTGGGTTTTTAGGTAACTAAAGCCGGGTTTTAACTACGGAAAAGCCGACTTTACCCACCTAGGGCCTTATGTTAGTAGTGGTTTTTAGGAGAAACGGAGGTTATCGTGAACTAATCGCCTATATAGATAGCCTAATCGAACCGATTTACCTTTTTTTTCCTCCTCTTCTTCGTGTGTCTAAAGGGTCTTTTGGTCTTAAATAAGGGCTTTATGTACCCGGCGTTTTAGGTGGCTAAGGGTAACTAAGCTAACGGATTTAGTAGCTTTTTCCGGGTTTAACGCCCCTTTAGCCACCTTATCCGCTAGTTCGTTCCCTTCTATCCCTACGTGCGAGGGGCACCACTATATAGAGACCGAAGTGCCTAGTTATTTAAGGCGGGAAATAAGGTCTTTAGCTTCTATAGCCGACTATAAGATATGCTGAAGCTTCTGAATAGCCGCCTAGGAATCACTAAAAATATAGCACTCTAAGGGCTTAGGCGTCTGCTCTAGGGTAGCGTAAAGGGCCTGAAGAATAGCGTATAATTCGGCGTCTGTAACTTCGGTAGCGGCCCCTAGGTTAAAGCCTATAGCTTTATAGGGCCTTCCGGTATTAGACCACTGTATTATAGCGGCTATAGCCTGCGAGAGTCTACTAGGGGGCCTAGTAGGGTGGCCTAGGGAGCCGTCGGTATAGAAACTAGCCGTCTATTCCCCTAGGCCTTATTGTATTTTAGCGAGGGCTTTAAGGTGGGCTGTTTTCTAATCGAGGGTATCAGGGCCAGGATTAGTGGCTATAAGAGGCCGGTCTTTAGGGAAAAGGGCCTTAGATCCGCTAAGGGTTCCGAAGCCTAGGGGGCCTCCTACCTAGCCGAAGGGCCCTCGATATCCCTAGACTAACCTATTAAAGCCGCTATTTCTAGGCCTAGCCTAAATAGCTATATAATAGGCAGAAGGTTCTATAGCCGGTTAAGGCCTTCGTGGTTTTCGCTTAGTAGGAGATAATATCTAATAGGGTGGTTTGGTAGGAATTTTAAGGTTCTAAAGACATAAAGCCTATTAGACCTAGTTAACCGAACCGCCGCTAGGGGGACTGCTGCTTCGAGTTCTAGAGGCCGTAAAGGGGCCCCCCTAAAAGCCCCTAGTGCCCTGACTATAGCGCCGTACTATAGGCGTTCTAGGCGGTCTATAAGTTCTTTTTTTAGTGATTTAGGGTCCTACTAGAGCTACGAGCTAAAATTAGCTACGGAGGCTATATAGGCTATATATAGCTGCCGTAAAGCCTTAAAGAAAAGGCCTCTTTACGCGCTAGCTAGTCTATATAGCCTGTTTAGAGCCCCTAAAGCCGAATTTAGTCGTTTTTTAATATAGGGTTTAAAGGATAGCTTAGGATTTAACCAGACCCCTAGCCACCTAATAACACCTAGCGCAGGGTTAACTAGGTGCCCCCCTATAATAACCGGAGTGTCTTCTTTAGAGTGTCTTCGATAGAAGTGAATAAGCTCTATTCTTTTAGGGTCGAAGAGGACTTAGTTAACCTTTACTGCGTCGAAAAGGGAGGCTACGGCTTTTTCTAGGGTTTGATAGTTTTTCCTAGTCGACGTAGACGATATAGATAGCTGAAAATCGTCGATATAGGATAATTAAAGACTCTGAAAATCCGATCCCGTTATAGCCTTCCTAATATAAATCAGGAAAAGGATCGGGGAAACCGGGGAGCCTTATAGAACCCCTATATTTAGGGGGGTAGGTTACTGGACCTGCCCCTCGAAGGCTAGTTGGATTCGCCTGTTTTCTGTAAAGGAGGCTACCTATTTCACTAGGTTCCAGGGTAGTTAGAGTTCCTAAAGGTTCCTAAGTAGCTAGAGACGGGCGATATAATCGAAGGCTCCTTTAATATCTAAAAATAGCGCAGAAATCATAGGATGTTAGCGTGACTTACGCTATTTTTCGATATAGTGGAGGAGGAGAAGGGCTATATCAATAGTAGAGCGTTATTATCTTCCCCCTATTTAGCTAGGGTGTAGAAGGTTATCGCGGGTATTAGCTATAAAGCTAAGCCTAGTAGCTATAACCCTTTCGAGGACTTTACCTAGGCAGTTTAGAAGGGCTATAATCCTATGGAATTCAGGGTTACAATAGTCCTTCTTTCTCGGCTTCGGTAAAACGACCCCTAGGGCTTCTTTCTACTAGGTAGAGTAGTGGCCTGCTCTAAATAGTGCTGTATAGGCTTATAAGAAGAACCCGGGGATAACCATATAGGCCCGCTGAATCGGCTTGAGACTAATCCCATTAGGCCCTGGGTCTTTCCCCTTAGTAGTACCGAATATAGCGCGTTATAGCTCGGCAGCCTAAAGGCTAGGCCACTCCCACGGTCTTCTAAGGCCCTTACTGCGTAATCTAGTTAGGCTCTAGGGACTAGTAGAAGGGTAGGAGGGGCCTGGGCCCTCCGAAGGGCCCCCCGAAGGGCCTATAAATATAGGGGCTTTGGGGGCATTGGTGGCGGAGGGAAAAAGGGTGTAAAGGCGTTGTATTTATCTTCGAAGGTATAGGCCTTCTGTTTTATAGGCGTTTAAATCAGTGGAATTTTCGCGTTAAGGCCGATTTTCGTATAGTTATAGGCCTTGAAAACTTCGGGGCCTTCGGTGTGGGCTAGGAAGGCCTCCTAGTGGTCGTTTGTCGCTGTTTTTACTGCCCTATAGTAGGCATTCCGAGTTTCTTTCTAGGAGGTTTTTAAAGACGCTAGCTATGTAACCGAGGCCCCCTTTTTAGACGTCTTTCTAAATACCCTAAAAGCCCTGGTAGCTGATTTTCGTAGGGCCTTTAGCTCTTTAGTCTACCACAGTTTCGAACGCTCTACTACCCTTAACTTAGACACTATAGCCTAAAACGCTAGGGTAATAGTGTCCGAGAAGCAGCGACCTAAAGAGTCCTAGTCCGAGGCGTTAATAGCCTATTAGAGGTCCCGATTAAGGCTAGGTTCTAGGCTCTTTAGGGTATTAGTAAATAAGTTCTAATCTACTAGCTTATATTTATAAGCTGGCGGGAGAGACCTATATATAGGACCTTTAGAGTCTAAAATAGTAGCCGAAAGGAGAATAGGGCGGTGTAAAGAGGTGGTGTTTTCGATATACTCCTACTTATCGAAGCGGAGACGATTAAAGCCGGGCGTGTAAAGGGCTAGGTCTATAACCGACTCTTAACGAAGATTAGACCTAAAAAAGATCCCCCCGTTTAGGTTAACTTGTTAGAATCTACTAAATAGGTGGCTCTAAGGCTATCTAACTAGCCTACTAAAGCCTAGGCCCTAATAGAAACTTAGTTAGTAGCAGCTCCGTTCCACTACTAGTGGTTTCTATTAAAGTCCCCTATAATAAGGGTAGGCTTAGGGACCTATAGGCCATATAGCACTCGGTCCTCGGTCTAGGGCCGGCTTCTAGGGCCTGAAAAGGAGGGGAAAGAAGAGGAAGAAGAAGAAGTGGAAGAGGTAGAGCTAGGGGGCCGCCCTCGGCCTATTGTTTCGGGGTTCTATTCTATCTAATTATAAACGTGTAGAATATAAAAGGTCTATAGATAGTAAACCTCTATAATCCACGCGTCTATATCGTCTCGAAGATTATCGCGGTGTGAAAAATCAATACTAGAGCCCTTTCTTATATAAGTAAGGACCCTAGGCTTAATAGGGAACAACTAGGTTTTCTAGGATATAGGTATAACGGTATAGAAGGCAGGGTGGTTCCGAAGAAACCACCCTTCCGGTTTCGAGACGTAGGCTAGTTCCAGAATAAGGACTATATTAGCCGAGGCTTCTAACGCCTATTCTAGGATAGCCTTTCACACCACGGCCTATTTATCGACGTTATACTAAATAAACCGGATATCTTTCGAACTAAAAGGCCCTTTATATACAGAATTTAGGGTGTTATAGCTTAAAAGACCACGTAGTCTCTGCTAAAGGGGGAGTGCTCTTCCTTATAGTTATAGCACTTATAGGTCTTATATTCGTAGTCTCCGTATTCTGTATACTCGTTATAGTAGTGGTATTCTTCGCCGTGGCCTTTAATAGCGTAGATAGGGCAGGTAGCTAGGACCTTATAGGTCCCTCGTGTATATCCAAATTTCCAGTAGTTAGAACACTGTGTTCTAGGGGTTATAGGCCTATATTTATAGACCTTTTGCCGCTAGCCGACTATATAAAGCCTCTATTTTAGACAGTACTTCTATTCTTCCGTGGAGGGCATAGAAAGAACTACTATACCATAAAACGCGTTTAGGGCCCCTAGCTACTAAGGCTTCCCTATTACCCTAATAGGGTTAAAGGTGCTGATTTCGGTGGCTAGGTCCTATAGACCTAGGCCCTGTTATAGGCTTCGGTTTAGGGCCTTTTACGGCGGCTCGGAAGGGTCGGTTAAAGGGGTATCGCTACCTCTAGCTCTAAAGGCTCTAGAAGGCACCTATTTAATAATAAGCTTAAACTAGTCGCCTATGGGCTAGTGTCGCTAGAGAGGGAGGTTTAGCTCTTTAAACCACTGGTTCTACGAGTCTAGGAGCTATTAAACGCTATATTCCGGCCCTGGGGTTACAACCAGGTTCCCGTTTGTTAATAGGCTAACAGCCGTAACTATAGGGGTTTTTAAGGCCTTATTAAGCCTATTTCGGAGCTCGAGAGGGTTAAAGTCTTCCCTGGGGATCTAGTCCCCTACCGTAGGTTAAAGAACAGCCTTAGGGACCTTTTTAGGGTTAGTTTGGAGGGGGACCGGGGGGGTAGACGCGGGGGTAGGGCCTAAGGGTGCTAAAGCCCCTAAAATAGGGGCCTGAGTTACCGTAGGGCCTTTTTTCCCCTTAACAGCCTCGCTATAGAGAGGCTTAGGCTATTCTATAAGCCTACGAACTGCTTAAGCTAGTTCGTCGACTTTCTATTCGAGTATAAGAGGCTAGGGGCTCGGGGTTCCGTTAATAGTAGATTTAAGCCCTTCGATTAGGGCTTGAGTCTAAGGGGCAGGGTCGAGGGTATAGGCCTATTAAAGTAGCTAAAGGGCCTATTAGAGTAGTTTCTTAGCCTATACCTTACTAGCCGAACTAGTCGACTTCTAGGGCGTAGCCGAGGTTTCCCCAGGGGTTTTAGCTATTTTAGGCGCCCTTTTAGCCTATGTAGAGCCTAAAAGGCTCGGTTTTTCAGCAGGGGGCAGCTAGAGGAAGGGGGGCCCTAGAGGGCGTTTCGAAAACGCCTTCGACTTCCGAGTCCGAGCAGGATTCGATTCGGGTCCTAGAAAATCGTCTAGGTATAGTTGTCGAAGGACTAAGGTGCCTTTTCGAATTTAGAGGCGTAGCGAGGGTTAAATCCTCTGTATTAGAGGTATTACCTATATCCACCTTCCCTAGGCCCTCTATAGGTATAGGGGCCTTAGGGCGGGGGGCGTTAGGGGCGTTAGGGGCGTTATTATAGCTAGCGTTATGGCTAGTGGGTTATTGTTCGTGGCGTTGTGGTTAGATGGAGGTTATATCGCATGGGCAGGACCACGACGTGGTCTATAGGGGATCCAGGGGGAGTCCACTCCCTAACTAAGGGCTTCGGACCTCGGGCATCAGGATATAACAGGGGCGGATACTAGAAAAGACCGGATAGGATCCAAATAATATAGTACCTATAACGGAGTCTTCACCACCTGAATTAAGGGCATAAAGGACTTACACAGATATAACTAAGGATAATACACACACACGAGATTTCTGCTCTACTAAGTTAATCATCCAAGTGCTATTTAACGTGCGACAGGTCAGGGGTACGGCTCTGCGCGGCTAAGCCTCCTGCTTTATTAGCGTAGGCGCACGGGCCACGTCAGACTTTTCCCCCGTACACGGGGGAGCCGTATGCCTATTTCCAGGCATTTTCGCACTCGAAATACGCCTAAATTAGCGCCTCCGCGGTACAGGGCTATAGCTATGCATATAGAACCTGAAAAGAGCTATCGATTGATATAGGTTTTGAGTGGTTTCGGGCGTTTACGCGTAAAACGTAGGTCCCCCCACGTAAGTTGTCCGAAGTCGGCTATACCGGCTAAGTCGAATTAATATCTATATCTGTAGAATTCTGCAGGAGAATAATAAGGTCGGAATTAATATTAGTAAACGTTTTATAAGAACGATATGGAGGAGGGAAGGATTATATAGAATTAGAGTCTTATAACTACTTAACGCGAGGATATGATCTAGCAGAAATTTACGAGCGTGGACTATTAACTAAATTTATCGGGGATAGACGAGTAGAATTAAAGAGTAGTCGATAACGACCGTGAATAGTAAAACCTCTATAATCTAGAAGATAAGGGTAAGGAGCGAAGCGATATAAAGAATTCGAATGCTAACGCCTATATACCGATATAGGCCCCGTCCGAGAAGACTATAGCACCTTAACTAGGTATCAAGGAGGGATTAGCGGTACTTTAATCTCTGGCTAGGAGGACTATAACACTTTACCTGTTTATAGAGGAGAGATTTATATTACTCCTCGCTCTGGCTAAGGTGACTAGGAATAGGACGACTATAAGACTTTAGTCGGTTAGGAAGGAGGAATCTATTATACTTCGGATTCCTGCGGAAGAAAAATAGGGGGTATTTCGCTAGTCTATCGGGAAATAGCTTTACTAGATAGTCTACTCCTAGTAATATTAAGAAATTTTAGAACCGCGGTTAATATTCCTCGTACCTACTACTAATCCGTTAGCTAAGCTATAGTAAAGGTTAGAGTATAATTAACTAATTAACTCCTGCCGCGGCGTCTAGCAGATCTTATAGTTACTTAGGCTTACTGATATTCGGCTTTAGCTCTCGGCTATAAGAGGGCGCCTTCCTATGTAATTATAGATAAACTACTGTTAGGCAGATTCTACTTCTATGCCTAGTCAGGGTATTCGTAGATAAACTTATGAGTATAGAATAGCTCCTTCTTTATAGGTAATAAAGGGTCTATCTCCGACTAGTCGTAGGTAGGGGAGGGGTAGGAGGAGAAATAGAAAAAGCAGGTATATTAGACTATAGCTGCAGGATAATAAACGAAGGAAAAGGAAACTACAGCTAGATAAGAGCAGCGGCTAACGTTAAGGTTCTATAGTAAAGGCGTGACTATCGTATAGCTAAGTGTTAATAACAGGATAACGTTAACGAAAAGAGGGGTAAATAACGCTTTTAGCTCGTAAATACGTAGAGAACTAATTTACGTAGATAAAGAGCTTTAGACGGCGTTTAAACGGCGTCTAACGGCGTTAAGTCGTTCGAGTAAAATCGGATATCTTTCGTAGCTACCGGGAAGAGGTTATTAATAGCTATAGTTCTATAGCTTAGCGTTAAGAATTTATAGGGTTATAGGGATATAAGATACGAGTATATACCGGGGATCTACTAGGATAAGATAGATCAGATAATATTATTGAGCGCTCTAAAATATACGGAAAAGTAGATATATAAAATCAGAGAAGGGTATAGTATAGTAAATAGTCGTAATAAATAGTTAGTACTATTTATAAGCCGAATATGGCGTTATAGATAAATATGAATAATTAGAAGATGTGAAGGAGTGAAGATGATCTCTAGCTAAGGTGTGAGCTCGTTGAGCTCTGTGGTAGAGGTATCTAATATACCTGTACTATCTGCTGACTTATCTATATGTGAGTATACTACATATGTAGCTATGTACGTATATATTTCTAGTAATCTAACTAATTAATTCTTTTAGTTATTTCTCGGTTAATTAACGGAGGTTATCCTTAAAGGCGTTAATATCGCCGTTAGAAGAGGCGTGTTCGTTAAAATCCATATCGCGCGTGCGAATAACGAGGTTATAGTTACGGCTACGGCCTAGCACCTAGATACGGAAGATATTAGCGGAATTATAACCGATAAGGTAGCCAATATAGATATAAGGAGCGACACGATTTAATAGCTTATTAGTACCCTTTTAGGCGTCCTTAGTTATCGCGTACGCCTTATAGCCGTAGGCTCGGAGGTATAATAAAAATCGGCTTTCTTTTAAAAAGGACCTTATATAGCGTTTTCTAATTCTTTAGCTGCCTTCGTGGCATACGGTTATAGACGTATACGGCCGTGGGACTAGCCTTAGACTATATAAACAGTGGTAGTTTTACTTGGATATCTATAGTATAACCCTTGGAAATACCTATAGTAGTAGCGCGTTCGGTACCCCCGTTCTACGCTTAAGTATCAGCGGTAAATACCTCTAAAAGGATATCTTCATTACGCAGGAATTAGGTGCTATCGTGGGATTAAGTTAGCTTATTATTAAATTCGAGAACGCGTACCTTATAACTTAATTAACGGTCTACCCAGGAAAGGAATTGCCTAATTATTACAAGGATATCTACTGCGATAGTACTCTTTATAACGTAGGTGGCCGTAAAACTATTAGAATAGTTGGTGAAAAATATAAACCGCTAGTCCTTATCGGATATTCGGTTAAAATCGGTGAAAATAATTGCCTACTATGTCCTTGCGGAAGCAGGTGCGTTACGAGGGTGCATTCTAATATAGCGCTTTATTTCTATAAGCTCGTAGGCCTTATAGTCGATAGTTATTAGTCCCTTTATTTTAACCCCCTGCGTGTGCTCTTCTAGGTACCTAAGCGGTTTAGGGCGAGTATGTCCTAGCCGTAGATACTATAAAATACCCTCCGTAGTACTTATATACCGTATCGTCGATTTATAGACGCCTTTTCGGGTGGTAGAAGAAGAAAAGCGTGGAAAAGCAGCTGTAGAGTAGTTAAAGGGCATGTATTTAACTATGGTTTAATCGAAGTGGTGACTTAGCTACTATAGTATAGATCTATCGGCACGTCTAAGGCGGTTACTTAGTGGCTTTTTATCCAACTAGTATCCTCGAAGATATAGACGTTAGTTAGAAATCAAATTATAGGTAAAATCCTCGTAGTATACGACATTTAAGAGCCTAAAGTCAAGGCCTCCTATTCGTCCGTTTAATCTCACGGTCACATTACTATAACCTTCAATATGCAGGGATAAACTACCAGTAAGTACGCAGTCTCCCTGCATAGCGGGTATAAAATCAGAAAAACGGGAAAAATCGCTAAAAATATAAATAGTGGCGCCGGAATCAAGATAGCAGATACTCGAAGAGGGTAACTCGTAGTAGCGGTTCCTGCTATAAAGCTGGCTACGTAGGAAACGCTGTTCCGGACGCCGCTACGGATACTACTATAGTCGAGTCATGCCTTTTTAAGCTATACGGTGTCCCGACCTATATCCTATTTAACCTTCTGTATAGCGCGTAGTTCTTCTACTTCCGCACGTATTACGGGGTCGTATTTCAATATCCGGTTAACGGTTATCTTAGTGTTTCTATAGGGTATTTAGCGGTCGAACGCTATCTCCGGAAAGATATAGTAATAGGCGTTAATATCGTAATACGGCGTAGCGTATACTCGATAGGTTTCCCCGTATTGGAAGGTCGATTAACGTGTTCAATAAAAAGAGCGGTTTGTTAAAGTAATAGAACGTATAGCTATAGATACCGCGGTAGTACGATTCTTAGCTTTATTTATCCCACTGCCGCCCTTCTTACGGGGCTTAGCCGTAGTATCGAAGGTATCTTCGCCCTTTTCGGTTTAGGTATATAGTATAGGGAATACCACAGCGCGGTAGCTACCGCGTTTCCCTTACCCTTTAAGTCTACGCTTAATATATCGTTAAACAAGGGTATAAAGTTATTCGGGGAGTAGTACTTTCTTATGTAAAAGGCGTCCCTCGGCTTCAGTCTCATCGCGACCAGCCATTAAACATATCCCTCTAAAGAAGTCTACTATCTAGATATATATTATAGGCCTCGATTAGACCTCTTTAAGGCGTACTAATAGCTCTTACTATGTAGATAACCACTCCTATAGCTTCTTTAGGGTCGTTAGCGCTACGCGGACGTGTGTATTATAGTCTTTATAGGTATTAACGCGGCGGGTGTTTATATAGAGAGCAGTATCGCGTCGAATAGCTTTAAACACCTTTCTAGGCGTTAGACTATAGAGTAGTAGCTTAAGGCCTTCGTTAATAGTATTAGCCTATTAGCTTAAAACAGCTCTAATACCCTTAATATACCCGGTGTAGTTATCTCTCTATATCTTATAGCGTTATATCGCCGAATCGTAGACGCGCTGCCTAGTAAGTACTAGACCTAACCACTACGAGGGCGTAGCTTCTCCTTATAGGGTTACGTGCGAAGACGGGACGCTAGCGTAGGAGGGCAAAATAGGCTTTTAAGGTGGGGGAATAGGATTATTAGGGCGTAGATATTCCTAGACTTTATTATTAACGGCCGTAGCTTTATAGTGCTTACTCTAGAGCTTCTAATCGTGATAGGTTTTATAGATAACCGGCTTATATTCCATTATCTTAATAGTTATTTTTACATTAACACGCTATATCGGCGCGGCTAGATAGCTTCTTAATCGGTAGTCGTAAAGGTAAAGGTAAGTTATTCACTTAGTAAGTAAGACTCTTAATTATTAAATAAAGCGTAGTGTCAGGTGCCTGCAGTAGTGGTCACAATGGGTCCCTAGTATAAGCCCATGGGGGTCCAGGAGTGCCTAGTCTAAGACCCCTCGAGGCATAAATAAAGTAGTTATCATATAGTAAACAGAGTAGTCCCTCAAAGTAAATAAGGTAGCCCTCGAGGAAGTAAATAAGTAGTCCTCGAGGAGTAGCAGAATATAGTCTTAAGGAGCGGAGGAGCCTCCCCTTTAAAGAGGGAGGCCAGCGATTAATCTAATTCTTTAGCTGTACTCACGTTCTGATGCTATCGTGATCCTACCTGGTTCCTTACTTAACCCTACCTTTTTTACTCTTTACGACTACCTATTTAACACGTAGTTAAAATCGTTATAAAAACGGTTAAAGTTACTTAAGTTAGTTATATATATATTATAACTCTATCGGACCGTCAGAGAATTCCTGCCACTATAATGTTAGTGGTGAAGATTGTGCAAGTGTCTACCCGGATTATAATCTCGGCCATCCGGCCTATTACGTAACAGTAAAAACCACGAACAGGCCATGGTCTATTTGATATAAGGTGGCTGTGGGCATCTGACAGAACTCAATCGAGGCTTTCTCATTCCATAAGAATACAAATAAAGTACGCGGATTTATATATGTATTTATCTAAGTACAGTTTATAATACTTTATAGAGATATCTAACTATAAGGAAAACGCAGGGGAAATAACTATGGATATATAGAATCGAGGTACTCCACACGTCTAACATAATATAGTTTATCACACCTCGATAAGCTGGCTATAGGTATCTAACACACCCCCTAGAATTGTAGGATTAATCCTAACTGTTCTGCTCGTTGAATTAATGCTTAAAGTCCAGGGTAAATCGGGTCTAGATATTAATTAACAGCGTTATAGGCATTAAAGCTAAAACATCTGTTTAAAAGTGTTAAAAACAGTACCTAAATAATAGTCCATAAGGGCATAAAAACACTCTAAATAACGGCCTAATTAACCGTTTCCCTTTAATGAAAAGCTGATAAAAGGGCGTTTTCCTATATTAATTGCTTTAATCTAATTTAGTTGGGACCTCTATATTAAGTAGATATATAAACGCACTATGTTTCTACGTGGGTAATACATTTATATGGCTATCGCTGACTATGTTATTAGTGGCGATCTAATTAATCGAGACGGTCTCTTTTTAAATGGTTTATCGGGTTTAAAGCGCGTGGATATTAAGATACTTTAATTCCGAAGTTACCTAAGGGCTAGGTAATTCTAGTAGTTACTTAGTTTTTTAAGTATCGTAGTATACTATTAGTGGTTCCTCCTTAAAGGTTAACGTTAGGTCCTTTATTAAACGCCTCGTCGCGATATACTGCCTAGTAGTAGCAGAAAGTGCTATAAGCTCGGCCTTAGTATTAGATATCACGACATTTATTGACTTATTTACTATTTAGTTTATAGGACCCCCGAATAATAATATAATATAGCCTTAGAAGCTATACCGAGTTTTACGGTTATTAGCGAAGGCGGCGTTAGAAGTATAAAAGAGTACAGGGTATTAGTAGTCTTTACGTGGTCCGAAGTAAAGGCATAGTGTTTTTATCGGGCTAAGATACTCTAAACACCTATCTATGGTATTATAATACTATCTTAACGGGTAGGTACTAAATTCAGTAAGCCTCGAAGCGGCTTTAGGGATATTAGGCCGGGTCTGATAGGCAGCGTAATTAATAGAACCGACCTTCCCAAGAGATAGATATATTAACTCTTCGGAGGCTTATTAGTCGGTAGTAGATAGTTCTTAAATATTAGGATAAGGAAGAGGGTTTTTAGCCCTATAGCCTCTATAATCTACCTATAACGCCTTTATCTTATCGGTGATATAGTTCGTAAGGGAAAGCTAAAGCCTACGTTATTAGCGATCTTAAATATCCCTAATCCCTATAAACCACTTAGTTACGCCTAGATCTCTAATCCAGAAGTGCTGCTATATCCGTTATATAAGGTTATTAGCAGCGGATTAATATTCCTTTCTGTAGATTAAAATAATATCGTCTATATAGAAGAACGCGATTAGTTCCTTGCTTTTAAAGATATAATCGTCTTTAGTTAATTATCTTAGGTCGTACGTATCTACAATAGAAGAGAGCTATTCGTGCTATAGCTTTACAGAATAGCGGAGACTATATAACGCGCGATGTAGTCTTTAAATCCCTCTACGTTGTTTAGAGATATATATAGATTACTTTAAAACGTCCTCGAGCTAATCGTAGGCTTTAAAGCCCGTAACCGACTAAAGTAACTACTAACTAGGGGGGGTCCTTAATATAGATCTCTTTATTAAGCAGGGTATTAGTGAATGCGTTCACGGCGTTAAGTTACCGAGTTTAGAGATCGAAGTAGGCTACAATACCTATCAGAGACCTAAAGGTCCTTGTAGTAAGGGTAGAGACGTAGGCGTTAAGGTGGTTATTTAGTTATTAATCCCCTTAAACGTATAGCCGTGCCTTAAACTTATTAACGTAACAAGTAGGATTAACCTTATACTTAAAAATCTATTTAAGGTCTAGTAGCCTTAGAACTAAGTTAGGCAGTCCCGAGCCGTGCCTTTACTAGTAGGACTATTCCTATTATTTAAAGGTGCTTATTAGCCTAAGCGTGCCGCCTTCCTATAAGGTGGTCTTAATCCATTCCAATTTATAGAGACTCTTTAGTATTTAAAACTAGTTTAGAGGTTCCTTAGACTTATAGAGGCGTAGCAGCGGCTTCTTCGGTATCTTAATCTAGTTATAGAAGGTATAAAAAAACGAGGGGTATAACGGTCGGTCAGACGCCTACTACGGGCAGGCCGGTCGGTAGCGGCTATCGGAATACCGGGAGGGCGGCTTCTTCTACTTAAGGAAGTAGGTTAGTTAGTTATAGTAGTAGAAGAAGAGATTTAAGCAGACTTAGCCGTATTAGGAGCCGTACATGCCGGATTAATAGTAGCAGTAGTGGTAGCCTCCGCTATAGCCTCTCTTATAGTATTCTGCTCTAGTAGTGGTTAAAGTAGAAGATCGGTAACGTTAGTAGTACTAGCGAGAGAATCGTGCAGTTAATAATCCACCGGCAGATTTAATTACTCGAAGATCTCTTCGGTAACCGGCGGCTCTATATCGCGATGTTTATATAAGAGTTTTCGTTAAAGGTAACGTCTCTCGTGGGTAAGATCCTCCCTAATTTAGGCACCTAAATTTGGTATATATTAGTGCTCTTATAGTCGATTCAATACTCGATATATGCTTTTTCGGCTAACTTAGCATTATCGTCGCGACCTTGCTAGTAGTTAGCGGTTAGAGAATACGCTCTATAACTATACCTCGGTAGGTAGCTAACGATAGATTTCGGGAGGATCATCTTCAGCCCTTATTTATTAATCTAATACTCTATTTACCCTTAAGAGGTTTTCCACTAGAGGTCCTTCTGGGGAATAAGGTTACACAGATATACTATAGCAGCCACTAATCCTGGCTATATATCCTAATAGATACCTAAGGCCGTTACGAGAGTCCTGGCGATGGCAAAGATAATGCCGCCGTGGCGTTCTGCCTTCGGATTCTATGCCACCATATATAGCGATAACCTCTTAATTAAAATCTCTCTCTTATCGGCCTATATATCGAAGCCTTTTCAAAGGGATCTTTCTCTATCCAGGCGGATTACTGTAATTATATAATGGTATTACCTTTATAGGAAGAACTTACAGTTTACTAATATAAGTAGTGCTGACTTATAGTTACGTAGGAACCGTATAATAGTTTATTGAGTATAGGGATCGTATAAAAGCATCACGATTTTTATACTACTATAGGCCTCGTTAACGCTAAAGAGGTTAACCTCTACTCTATACTACGGTATCGTCGTTTAGTGGTTAGGCAACCTTCTCGAGATAACCTTCTTTACTTTGCTAAGCGTATAGGCCTTATAATCCACTATAAGAGAGCCATTTTAACGTCCTTTAATCACGCCTCTAGTAAGGGTATTTTCTATATTTTCGAGGGTAGTAGCGCTGGCGTGCCCTAGCCTCTCGTGCTATGTGCAAGGGTTAGCCACGTTTATAGCAGGCGTTATGGGGCTATTAAAGAAGCTATTTAGTAGGTATTATTAGCGATGCAGTAGAATAAGGGCGCATTAGTCGCTAACTTTATTAAGAAGTAGGGCTATCAAGCCGTCTCTAGAGGCTACCTTTAGCACTTCGAGGCCGGAATTAAAACCGATACCCTATTCCTTTTATCTTCTGGTCGCGATTAAGATTATTAGGGAGTCTTACATAAAAGTAACGCGATTTAGCACTAGATAAAGGGATTACCGTGTTCGTTATCCACTTCTAATTATATCCTACTATAACCCTTAACTGGCTTAGACTCTCCACCACCCATTTAAAAACGACGCTCTTTAATTGTAGGTTCGAAGTTCTATAGTAAGTGCTATTAGTTAGGAATAAGCCTAGAGGTCCCAGAGTCGATTAGTAGTTAATTAAAGAGGTTACTGTTAACGCTCTCTTTTCCGTTTATCTATAGGAGGGAATATATACTATAAGATCTCTTATCGGAATCCTCCTCTTAGTTATCCACGAAATTAGACACCTCCGTTAACGATTCTTATAGCTATAACTTCTGAGACTCGTTTTTAGCACCCGTTTAATAGCTTTTAGCGTACTCGATCCGAATCGGCGACCTAATAATATTATAATTTGAAAGGAACTACGCTTTATAAGTATATATACTTTTAAACATATTTTATATTTGTAAGTACTTATATTAACTAGATTGCTTCCGAATACCCCGATATACCGGTATATATACGTGTTAAGGTAGTAAAGCTTATAAATATCTTCTATTCTCCAAGTTCTACTATTCTAAGATAACTCCTTAACTACTCTAAAAGATTAGTAAGCGAAGATAGTAAGTAAAGGAATTTTTAGTGCCGAAAAAGGCGCTTAGGTAAGTAAAGTATATTAAGGTTCTTAAAGTTTATGCTAATAGTATCTTAGGTAGGCTCGGGCATTAAAAGAGAGATTTAATCGAAATATTACTTATACTAACTAGGATAAGACGTGTATTCCACGGGTAGACTCTATAAGATTCTATATAAGTATTATATCTAAATTCATTTCTTATGTAAATATATTCCAAATTAACTATAGTTATTTATAACCTTTGTATAATATCGTGTAGTATACTAGTATTAGATAATCGGTGATACGACGTGTTACTATATTAATACCGTGATTCTAACAATTTTCTACGATTATACATATATAAACTTTTAAGTCTACGGTATACGTAATCCTACCCGATCCGGATAAGACTTACTATTGTATCGCGTTTAATCGTAGAAAACGGAAAATATATAGTGCGTTTATCTAGAAACGATTCGGAAACGATGCGGAAATAATTCACGTGATATCTTCTAATATCTCCTTATAGATAAAGTTCACCCCTCGGGCGCTAGCCATATTCAACGGCGAAAATATAATATCGAACTTAGATTTTGTATTTCTTATAATTTCTAGATAACTTTGTAGGGTATTATAACCTGATATAGATTATCCGCTTACCCTCCACTATAGGCTTTAAAAGCCCCTATTTAGGTAGTAAAAAGGTATTTGTAGAGTGCTTATAAAAATCAATAATCCGAGCTTAAAACTGAACGTCTTCTTGAACTTAAGCGAACTAAAAGAGTTTATAGCCGAATATAAAGGTAATGTAATCGCAGAGATCTATACTAGTTTTATAAATACTAACTACCTCCGCTACATTATTCGTAAATAGCAGATCATCCTTTTCCTATAAGGTATTTAAAGTCTTACTTTAGCTCTTAAGCAGACTAAAGAGTTAAATAAGCGGGAATATATAAGTTCACTCTTATATCTTATCCTTAATCGATATTAATATCCATTAATAGTATATCCAGAACTTATTCGAATCCTAGTATAATTATATAGTAAATTCTTTTCTTAGGAATCAGGCTAAAATATAGACGTTTCCTGATATATAATCCTTTTTTATCGATACTAACTATAAATATATTAATAGTATAGACTAAAAGGAAATTATTTAGGCCTAGTATAGTTATAACTCGTAAAGAGGTTTAGTTTCAAATCGTTTCCAAATCGCTTCTAACTATATCTAATACTGCTTTTAGCACGATACTATATACACTTAGAGATAACGGATATATAGACCTATATATTTCACTAAGGTTTCTATATCCTCGACGATAAGTATAATATCTAAGTTAAATAGAAATATCTTTATAGAACTAATCGTCTTAGAGTAACCTTAGACCAGGCCTTACCGGCGATTTAAGGCTTTAGTAGACACTTTAAGTAAAACGTTTATCCGACTAACACCTAGGAAAAATAGATATCTTACTATATGCGACACTGTAGTTTATTTCCGAAGAGGTGTTAAGAGTATTCTAGGCAGCGATTAATTAAGAGGAGAAGCCTTAGCCTATTATTTTGTAATATCTCTGCTTAAATACTAGACTTTATAGAATTATAACTATCTTTATAATAAGATTATACGTGAGTTTAATACAGAAACGATTCAGAAACGATTTAGAAACGATTTAGCAAGCTTACCTATTTTGTAGCAGAAATACTATAGTTCCGTGACTAGGCGATATATAAGCGACTTCTATATATTACTGCGGGATTCTGTTGATCAGCTTTAAATATTCTACCAGGGGATTAGGTATTAATCTCTAATAACACTAATATAGTCGAGATTATACATTAAGTCTTATACGAATAGACTAGGCGATATACGTATATGCTTAAGATTATTAAAGGGTAAGCTTATACCTAAGTTATAGAAAACTGTGTGCTAACCTTTCTAGATATAAATAGTACGATTAGATACTGCTTATAACTGATTATAATATCTATTCCCTTTAAGGTCCTAGCTTATAGCGGGATACTAGAATAAGCGGTCGGTATAATACTATTCTTAGTCGGAAGAATAAGTTTACTTTATTCTTAGTAGATAAAGGAAAGGTTACGAACCTAATACATACAATCTTAGAGATAAAACGTCTCCGGGTAGATAACGATAGCGAAGATACTAGCCGTAGTCGATCACGAAGCCGTATTTTAATATTAAGCCGATTAATTTTAAGATCACCACTAGACCCTTTAGATGGTTTTAGAGTATTTAGTAGTTATAGTACTGATTTAGATTCACGAACTTCCCCGGTAAGAAGTATAAGGAGTGTATTATTAAGCGGCGTCCCTCCTGGACGCTTATAAGATTATCGTCTAAACCCTCCTACTCTATAATAGTAAGCTTCTTAAGGGTAAGTCTATACTTTATCAATCTCTTTATTAATTAAAGAGTAAAGTCTTACTCTTAAGGAACGTTAGCGGGAAATAGCTTAAAAAGATCGTGAATCGGAAGTCTAAATTAAACCGTAAATGATAGAAATACAGGCTGAGATTATAAGAGATAGGAAATAAGCTAATTAGTAATTCTAAATGCGACTAGACGAGATCAAACTAAAGAGAGAGCGATTAGATTATTTAGGATAATAGAATATATATAGCCGGTAATACCTTAGTTATTAGAGTTATTCATTATTAATATTATTATCTTATAGTAACAAAAAGAAGTGTATATACTATATAGATATTATATACCTATAAAAAGAAAGCAGTAGTTATTTAGAAACGTGTAAAAAGTGTTTCCGGCTAAATTCGTTATTACTTAGAAGTAGGAGTAGAAACACTGGCCTTAGTAACCCTATAGTTACGAGGAGGTGGGCGGACGGGACTAGCAAACTTTATAGAATATATTTTTAATTAATATTATTATTATTTATTACTCTGGTCTCGCTTAGCTAAGCTAGGCTAGCCACCTGGGTAATAATCCTTCTCTGATTTTCGAGGGGAAACCGTTAATAGATAAAAACCCCTACGCTCTTATTATATAAGTAGTTCTATCGTGCGTGGCCGCTACGGTATTACTTTACGGCCCCGTTTTTATCGCTATTCGAAAACCGGATCTTACTTCCGGGCTAATAGCTAACGGGGGTTAGCTAGTTAGTTTATTAGGTGCTATATCGGGTTATACGCGCCCTTAGTACGCTATCGCCACGGTCCCTCGCCGCCGTCCTTTCCTTTATTCCGGATCCGGGGAGGTTATTCTCCCCTCGCCGCGGCACCCTTTATACCCTCCCTCCCTTTTATAGGGGGGCGCGCCTACCCCCCCCCCCCCTTTTACTCCTTCCTTTATTTATTATTTATTCTAAAACCTCCTTTATATACCTGCTATTTATAGTGGCTCTTATTTAGTTATATACCTCTCTTACTCGCGCTACGTAGGCTCTCCGGGGTAAGCGCTATAGTATAGGCCGGGCGTGGCTACTATTCCCTGGAAGGCGTGGTGGCTTATAAGGCTAATCTGCCGCTCTCTTTTCTTATAAACCTCCCTCTTTTCCTCTCTTTTCCTCCTTTCGTCTTTTCCTCTTTTCCTCCTTTAAGCTATTATTCTTAAGGTAAGTTTTACGTGGTCGGTACGGTGTAAGTACGGCCCTAAAACACCCGTACGGGATACCCCGGTGCTGTTCGGCTATATAGTAGGGGATTTAACGGGGTCCCGGGTTATACTGTCCCCGTGCTACCCCTGCTACGCCCCCGTAACGACCGCCTTAGTCTAACTCCCCTACCCTTTTAAATACCTAGTAATAAGACCTTTATCACTAAAGGGGGAGCCGGTACCGGCGCCTATAAGGGTAAAGGGCCGGTTACCCCCTAGCCTTCTACTATAAGTTCCCCGCTCTATTATTATCGCGCCCGCTTTACGCCCCCGCTTTATATTCTAACCCGGTATAGTCCGCCCCTACTATTCGCTTATCGCTATATACCTCTTACGTTATATCCCTTACCCGTAATTACTAGGTAGCTCCTTACTAAAATCCGCCCGGTAAGTAGTCGTGTTATATTCCCGCTACGCTCCCGCTACGCCCTTATTATATCGCTTTTACTAACCCGACTTAGGAGCGGGCGCTTATTATATTAAGTATATTAATAGTAACCGTAATCGTAGCTACTACGCCCCGGTTTATCCGCGCTACGCCCCCGCTACGCCCTCGCTCCGCTAATCCTCCTATTAAGTCCCCCCCCCTATAATAACGCCGTTACCGCCCTTATCGCCGCCCCGACGCCTTTTATAGATTTTTCCCTTCTCCGTCGTACCGTATACGTTACATCTTTATGACTAATCCTATTATAGAATATCCGTAAGTACTAATAGGCGGTTACCTATTAGACCCGCGCCCTCCGGGTATACCGCGCTGCCCTCCGCCGGACTAATAGTATTAGTATAGTCGCCGCCCCCGCCGCCGCGCCCCCTTAGAGTTATAGTAGTAGCTATACTTATAACGGCGAGATATTACAGCTTATCCTCGCCTATCTTATAAGTTACCCCGTGCCTCCCCTATATCGACCCCGCTACTAACGCGTATTATAGGGTATCCCCCTCCCCTCCTTTAAGGACCCTACTACCTTTACTACCGAGGATAAGGCCGATAAGGATAAGGTCGTCCTAGTTGATAGTAGAGTAATTAGCTCCGATAACGCTGATAACTCCGATAAGTATATAGATAATAATATAAAGGAGTAAGTAAGTGTGCCGTAGCACGGCCGTAGCGTAGCCGTATAGCAGCTATTAATACATATTATACTCTCCCTTTACTTATCTTCGTAATCGTTTATACCTCCCCTATGTATATACCCGAGGTTTTAGCGCTACGGGGACTTTACTACCCATCCGATATTAATTATTATGCTAGTCTAAAGACCGGAAGGCGTCCGGTTTATAGAAACCACTTCGCGATTTTCCCCGCGGTCTCCTTACTCCGGAGCGCTAGGAGCTAGTTCTATTTTATTAGTAGGCCCGCGCCTATACCGGCCGCGAGGCGCTTCTATATCTCCCCTAACATATCCCGGTATTATAATACGATATATTCCGCTATCTCCGGCCCTCCATTAGCGTATTAGTAGCGCGGCGTTACCGTGTCCGGCACGCCTTTTATAAAGAGGAAGTAGCGAAGGCCTATCTTCTCTATTCGTACCTAGGTATGAATAAAACTCTATAGTTTTATAAGGCCCTTATACTTCCTAAGCGCTACGCGGTTAAACTAAGGCGTTCATACTATGGCTACGCTACTATATTAGCGTAGCGAGGTATACTTTTACCGGTATGCTTATTTCTTTTAGAGGCGCTAGGTTAGTTCCCTCCCGAGGAGCTAGGACTTAACTTCCTACTTCTACACCCCCTAGGACCTTAGGTAGGGCCTAACCCCTCCCCTATATTTTCTACGCTATATAGCCGCTTCGGTTACTTATTATACCTAAAGTATCGCTTACTTTATTTAGGTGCTTTTTACTCGTAGCACCGCTTACGTGGTTAAGGCGTCATAGTATTAATTAAAAGGGGGGACCCCCGCCTTTATCTTAACTACCTTTATAGTAATAGCCCGATACACGCCGGTAATAATACGTAAGCACTACGCCTATTTACTAGCTAGTCCTTTTAAGACTCCGCTCGGCTTCTCCCCTTTTCCCGTTATCGTGTAGAAGGCCAGGGCCGTGTATAGTATAGCGCTCCGGACTATTATTTAGTATAGTTTACGCGCGTCCCTAATACGGTAGCCCTATACTAACGCTACGAGGCGCGTAAAAGCGTATTTTAAGATAAGGAGTTTAGCTTTAAGCTTCCGGATATGGGCGGAATATAAGCTTCTAGTGAAGGATAACCCCTAAGACCTCTATCTCTTTAACTTACCCCGCCGGTACGCCGTTAAGGCGTAGCTAGAGCGGTAACGGGTCTTATTTTCTCGTAAAGTGGAAAAGCTTATATTTTTATAGCTTAAATCGCAGTTCGCTCCCTTATAACTAGCTCTAGTAGACCTATTATACCCGTTTAAGGTACGCCCGTAGTACGGCCTTATTATATTTAAAGGCTACGATATTCGTGTTATTAGTAAAGCCGACTACTATAACCCGCCGTATCCGAATTAATTCTTAGTAAAGCGTTCCGATAAATAGTATAAAAAGAATTAGGGAAAGGGGCGATCCTTAGGGGACTCCCGCCTAGATATCTACCCTATACGCTATATCGCTATTAAAGCGTAGGCGTACCGTACGCGCTATAAGGTATAACTAGGTCTATTTTATAACCTAATCCGGGAAGCTATACTAAGCAAGGATATTAAGCAGTGTTTAGTATAGTATTATATTAAAGGCGCGCTGGATATTAAGCTTTAATTACGTTATAGCCCCGCCGCGCTCCTACACGGCGTATATATCCTTTATAATAGCCCTAACCGCTATTATTATATCGCGGTATCTTCGATTACCTATTTATCCGGTAAGGAGGAGTTAGTACTCCTCCGCTATAGTTATAATTCTCCCCGCTATTATCTTCTTAAGGACCTTCCCTATCGCGCTTAGGAGTAATATCGGTTATTACCCTAAGGCTATCGTGTAAGCTTCCTTTAATTTACCCGGTTTCTTAAGTATTACTACTTTTATAGTACGGTATCGTTACGGCAAATATACGGCCTTAAGGCTCGCGGAGAAGAGTTATACTAATCGTCTATAGAGTAGTTAGCTATAGGCGAGTAGGAATCTATTCGGTAAGCCGTCCTCCCCGGGTACCTTTTACTTTACTATTTATTATATACCCTATTAGACCTCTTTTTCTATAACCTTTTACGTGAGTAGTATTACCTCCGTCCTTAGCGCGCCGCCGATACGCCCGCTTTCTATAGGGTATAATAAGAGGAAAAACTTCGTTATAAGGATTATCGCTTTTCCGTTATATATTATTACGACCGGTCCGCCCACGCTACGATATAAGGGCGTGATAGATAGGAGGTCTAGGGGTAAGTGGCTTACTATCCGGGCCTAGTATTATAGTACCTAAAGGCTTTTCTAGTCCGCGGCCGTTATATTAACGGCGCCGCGCTAGCTTTTCCGCCTTTTTACCCTAACTAGTATATCGCGATATTTTTCTACCTCCTTAAGTTTATCCTACTTACTATACGACCTCCGCCCGTAATAGCGCCGTATTAGCCTTATTACGTCCCTATTCGCTTTTACTATTTCCTGCGTTTATTATAGCGGTCTATCGCGGAAGTTAGCTAGCTTACGGCGCGGCGCTATAGCGTCCACGATATTAATAAGGTCCTATAGTATCTAGCTTACGAGCTTAGCAGGTTGCCCTACGGGCAACGCCGTAAAGCTCGTCCCTGCGGGAGGCCCGCCCCCCCCCTTAGGGGGGGGGGGGGGGGGCTTGTCATATAACCTGCCCCGCTATAATCAAATAACCGAAAAATAACCGAAAATAACCGTTAAACGCCTGCCTCCTGTTATTTTACTGCTATTTACTGTTTTCTATACCATAACGACTTTTGTATTACGGTTTTTTTGGTATCGGGATAAAATAGTTTTCCTTTTATTATACTAAACGTGCCTATTTATAGAAGTAAAGCCGTTAATTAATCAATCGATCGTCGTTATCCCTCGTATCGCTGCTAAGTAACTATTTTCTTTCGATTCTTTTAACTCCCTTCCCTCTCTTCCGCTTCCGGTCGTTAGAAGCTTCGCCGCTAGGTAAGTTACGGGCATAAATAGACGCGTTAACCCTATAGAAAGCGACGATACTAACCGCTATCTGTAGTATGCCGCCCGTACTATCCGATTCCCCTATTAGCTCGCGGGACTCGTAGTCGTCCTCGCCCTCAGACGCTCCTATTATAGGAGAAGAAGAAGAATTCCTGCACGAACTGCTTTTCCCGGACGGCACCCCCTCCCGCGCGTATAGCCCGTTTAACCCGCACGCCAATAACCCGCACGCCGATAACCCGCCCGCTAGCTCTCCCGCTAGCCTCTCTCCTGCTAGCCTCCCTCCCGCTAGCCTCCCTCCCGCTAGCCTCCCTCCCGCTAGCCTCCCTCCTCCTTTAGTAGCCGCGTTTAGAAGACGATACCTGTAAAGGATAGTTATACGGTCGCCCGTGTAGAGGTAATTAACATTATTTATATCGCCGCCTATAAAGACTCTAAGGCGCTAATAACTATGCGCGGCCTTCGGGTATGTTACTAACTGCTGATTAACTGCTATTCTACGCGCTAACGGTTACCGTAAACAGGTTAAACAGAACCTTATACTACGTGAGGATAAAACCCTTAACCTTAACCGCACGGCTAACCGCGAGGCCGTTATAATAACCCTAGTCGGTAATATCCAGAAAGACTATAAGCACTATAGTAATAAAGACGGACCGTTCGTAAAGTGCTTTACGGTCCCTATTATCGTTAACGGCAGTTATAGTAACTACCACTTTAATTCCGAGGGCAGTAAGTGTTTATTCCGCGCCGCCGCCACCGCTAATAGTACTCCTGCCGCCGCTAACCCCGCTACTCCTATCGCTCCCCCCCCCCGCTACTCCCGCCTCTTCTAAAGGGAAGAAGCGTGCCGCGCCTATAGGTAAGCCGGAAATAGCCGTAACGTTCGTTTTCCTATACTAACCAATAGATTTATAATACTATAGGAACTCCCACGCCTTCGTTAAAGAAGGCTAAGAAGACTATAACTACCGCGCCCCCCCCTCCCCCCCTTCCCGCCACTATAGCTAGTCTGTCTAGAACGACCGTAATACCCGCGCCCCCCTCCGTTAATACCGTAGCGCCGCCCGTAACGTACGCTCCCTCCGCCCCCCCCTCTACCGCCCCCTCTACCGCGCCTACGCCCGCGCCCGTTACTTTCGGTAACGTTAAAGTGCTAGGCGTCCTGCTCCCTACGGGTATAACGACGGCGTAAAAAAAAGATATAATATAGTTCTATAAGAATATTATTTCGGCTCTAAAGAATAGTATCCCGGCTGTAAAGCGTTAAAGTAGCACGGTCGCGGGTTTATTACTAGGGTTTTTATTTGTGTTTTATTTTTTCGTCTTTTTTTTTTTTGGCTTTATAGAGGATTCACGGTTATTTTTTTGCTTTTGCTTTTAGGTGTTCGTGGCTCGGATATAGTTAATTTGCTTCGTCCCGCCTATACTATACGCTATATAATAAGGAATTCTGACTACGAATACTACGACTATAATCATAACTATTAATATCGTGCCCCCGTAAAGTGACTATTAGAACGTTTGAATTAAGACCTCTGGGTATACGATATTAGATATACGCCTGCTATCCTATACCGCCTAACCCTCCTACGCCGGTAATAATACTAACAGGTTCCCAACGTCCGTAACTCTTAATACGGTAACGTAAAACTGACCGTGTATGAAGGCGTGCTGCCGGAAATCCACGCTAATCGTACTAAACGATTACCCTTACGACTTATTAATCGTTATCGCGAAACAGAGCCGTAACAGGAATTAACGGCGCCGGATAATATACGGGTAGTCCTCCTTATTAGAATCTAAATAGATACAGGGGATAAATACCACCTCGCTAGCGTGTATTCCGGACAGCACCTTAACCTCTAGCGTATTACGCGCTATCCGTAAAATAACTATACGCGTGCCGTTATATAATCCCTGCCACGGACTAAGGTTCCGTATAAGTATAATAGGCGCGCCGACCTTTAGCTTAAGCCGTGCGGGCGGGATAAAGGCGAACTCTAACTATATTAAAAACTCTGGTGCTAGTTCCGGCGTAGGACCGTTAGTAGCTTCTGCCCGATTAGCGACCGAATTCTCGGCCTAGTAAACGCGCGACTGGCCAGGTAATCGCCCGAGTATCTGCCCGTTAATCTCCGTAATAGTGGTATTACGTGTTATTAGAATAACGCGGTTAACGAAGACTGTATAGTCTGATAGGGCCTGCTCTAGTAAGGTAATCGGGTAAATACGCCCGTATAAATAGATAATTTCGTAAATAACCGTGATAATAGGGAAAAGGTCGATGAACCCGTAAAGAGCGGTATTATAGGAGGGGTCCTATAACTACTAGATGAACGCCCGATTATCGAGGTCGGTAAAGGTAACCCGTATATTCTCTGTTAAGTAAAGAATACTAAGTTATAGCCAGATAGAGGACCGCTAGAAGCAGGCGTGTATAATCTACGCCCGATTACTATTACGAATAATAGGCAGGATCTAGGCAAAATCGCCCCCGAAGATAACCGGAATACCGCCGAAGAGGTGATTATTATAGCTTAGTATATCCCGTAACGTACGATTAACGGCCTCGAAACAGAACTTATACTATATAGGAACCTCGTCCTAGATAATAAGAACCGTCTCCCGTAGTAACGCTATAAGGTCCGAATTCTTTAGCATATTATAGGTTAAGGCGTTATTAACCTGTAAGGGGATCTTAAACCGCGAATAGGCTATATAGCCACCCTTAAGAAGAACGGCCGCGATGCTAGAGGATACCACGCAGAGTATAATCTGCCCGCGTGACCGGAAATACGCGTAGAGACCGCGGTATACGAACGTCTTCCCTATACCGCCAGGGCCCTATTAAAAGAAATAGGCGCCGCGGCTACGAGATTTAATAATAGCTATAACCTGGCTAAACACCGTAGCCTAGCTTTAGTTAAACCGATAGTGGATATCTTCGTACAGTATAGCCTAGGTATCGTGATCGTAAGTCTCCGTAATTAATAATATATTACCGGTCGCACGGCGCTAGTCGTGTAAAGGCGCGGGCAGCCTAAACTCCGTAATAGTCCTGCTTACCTTAAGGAGCCGTGAGTATATAAGATAGAGGCCGTAATCGATATACGGGCGCTTTAGATCGGCAGGATATCGGAAGCACTAGCGCTATAACGTGTAAGGCAGGTTATCGTATATAGACTCCGTAAACCTCTCCTAGATCGATACTGGACTGGAAATATCCCCGTGTATTAGAGCGACGATAAATAGCTCCTATAACGCACGCCCGGTCTTCTAAAGAATAGCCTCCTTAAAACAGGTAACCTAGTAACGGTTATCGTGTAGAAGGCCGGCCGTAACGTAGGCCTCGCGGTAGGTATTATAGATAGTCCTCTCCACGGTACGAAGGTCGGTAAAGGAAGTCGGCCCTCTAACGGAGACTAAGAGTAACCGTAAATAGTACGCCTCTCTAGCCGTTAGGGGTATATACCGTAGACGGCCGATTTAAAATCCACGCTACCTCGGCTACTAAGCAAACTACTACGGTTTCTACGTATAACGGCTAGGAAACTAGTAATAGAATAACTCGCGGCTATTAGCGTTATTATGGTTATAGTCGAAAAAGGCTATTAGCTAAGTCTTCCGCTCCTATAATATACGCTTAATCTGGCTTACGGTTACGATATCGCCGAAGTATATAGGCTGCTATCCTTTAAAGTAAACCGGAAGACGCATAACGGGCGGATACTCACGGTGCACGGGGAACTCGAATAACTAAATAATAGCCTTTACGGGACCGATATAGCGGCTCTAGAGATAGATATTAACCTCGTCCTCGCCCTCTTCGCCCGATATACGCGTAGTTATACGGTCGGTGCCCTTATAAACGTACTTATAGACGTACTTAATCGCCTAAATAGATCCGTAAAAAATAACCTTAGTATATACGCCGTAATAGAGGTAGATATACGGGAGAAGATAACTCACCTTAATAGATCCGTAAATCTTAATATTAATATAGGTACCGTAGCGGAGGTAGAGATACGGGCTATAGGGAATAATATAACGGTTATTAAGGGGGACCTCTCCCGCGCGGCCTCTCTTTATAATATATAGGCTAGAGTTACGGCGCCTGTATTCGGGATAACTATCCTCCCGTATAGTTATCTCCAGGTAGTACGGCTTAGGGGATCGCTTAGAGCACTTTATACGGTTCTCGTCGTTAGGCTACGGCTATATACACGGTGTAGAAGGCTTATTATCACCGTAAGGACTATATATTATATTCTTACTAATCATATTAAAAAGACGGCTAGTAGAATCCGACTTATAGTCCGGTAGCTCCGTAGAGATAACCTTATCGATAGTTATAGGGTCCTTATATATCTTGGCTACCCGCGGCGTGAGGAAAAGAAGGATATAACGGTGTAGAAGACCGCGCTTCTAGTATTCCACGGTCTATATAATCCCCGTAAACTTACTAAATAGACTATCGCGTAGCTACTATTCTGGGTCACGGGACTTTAACTCGAATACACGGCCGACTAAATCGGGCCGGTTACTAGTCGTCTAACCTAGCTAAAGCTCCCGTATAATCTCTGGCCAGGTAGGATTAGCCGTAAAGGTGATAAAAAAGGTCGGAGTGCCGAGAGCCCGTATAATTACTATAGAATCCTGATAGCACTATAAGATAAACCGCTAGCCGCTAATATAATTCAATGGTAAGACGATCCGTTAGCTAATACAACGGGTATCGCCGTTAGCCTTATACGCCTAATCCCGTAAGCCGTTATATACATTAGCCCGTAACTGGTTCTAGTGCTGCTGGATCTATAAAAGCTTCTTCTAATCGTAGGATACCTATAGGTCCACTAGAAACTGCTAGAAAAGACGGCCGTAGGTAAAGGGTATAAACCTCTGCTAGTATTATAGGTGTAGTATATACCGGCAGAACTAACGGAACTTTACCTCGGTGTTCTGCCGCTAACGGTTATAAATATCCCGTAAGTGTAACTGCTAGTAATATCCGGAACCGCCTCGCGGATATATAAACGGGTAAAATAACGGTAGGTAGGCAGGATACTCGTGGTCTATCCGCCTAAGGCCGCTAACGCTACCGTTAGACTATCTCTCTACGATAATAATATCCCTATAGTAACGTTTACCCTGCTCGTCCGGTATAATAGCCGTAACCTCGTCCGTAACGGGTAGATTCTCGCGTCATATATCGGCGCCCTGCTTAATAACTAATTCTATACGGGGGTTAAGTATTATACGGCACTATTCGCGAAGGGAGTTAAACCGTTCGCGGGCCGTTTTATATAGGTCGACGAAGGGGTTATACTCGTGTAGGAAGTCCGAAATCTCCCCCAGGATATAACGGTTAAGCGTGGAGTTAAGGCTTTAGGTATTTATAAGGCGCTAGTCGGCGGTAGCCTACGGATTATATAAGTATAGCTAGGCAAAGGCGGGGAGTCGGCCTATAGCACTTAACGGCCCCGTATAATAGTAAAGGGTACTGTGGATCTAGAAAGCCATTATGCCACTGGTAACGGCACCTCGACGGGTCTCCGTATATTATATAGAAGTAAACGTAAAGGTATTATTATATTGACAGATCCTCTTACGATAATCCGCGGCTTAGGCGGTATCCGCGTATAGTAGGCGTTAGAAGAAGTCGGGTAATAGGGAGATAACGGGAATATCGACGTCGCCCTAGTTATAATAGGTGCTAAATTTCGGGTTCGTAGGCGACGATTCCTAAGTAATAGAAGATAATAGCGGTTAGATAACGGCTAATAACGCGGGATAGTTAACTAACCTATAACTTCTCCTTAATTTAATAGAGCGTAGCGTAATACTCGTACTCCACGCGTATTAGTCCGAGATTATAGTAATTGACCGTAATACCCGGCTAATACTACCCTAGCGGCCCGGAACGGTCTAGACGCTCTTAACGGCGGGCATAGTTCGCGAGGCGCTGGCTAGCAGTAATAGCCGTTCTGCGATTCGCCCTACCATCACGGTAGTCGGTGCAGGTATTATACGGTGCACTATTATAGCGCGTGGGAAAAGCAGCTATTATAAGATAATAGTAATAGGCTACGTAATAATAACCCGGAGTAGACCGTAAAGCGTTACGCTATAGGATACGATAGCGTCGCCTACGTAGCCGCCCTCCTCCTCGGCCGGTTAGAACGGGAGGAGGAGGAGGAGGAGGCGTAGGAGGAGGAGGCGTAGGAGGAGGAGGCGTAGGAGGAGGAGGCGTAGGAGGAGGAGGCGTAGGAGGAGGGTAGCCTATTAGAACGGGTGGTACGGGAGCCGTAGGAGGAGGGTGGCCTATTAGAACGGGTGGTGCGGGAGCCGTAGAACCTGTATATAACGTATTACGGGCGGCTCGACGGGCGTTTCGGTTAGCTGCGTTCATAGCACGATATCGTATACAGGTGGCGTAAATACGCCGTGCCCGCGGATAATACCCAAAATCAGAAAACGGCTTAACGGTATAGCAACTACGGCAAGCCCGCGGCTCCGGATTAACAGGTTAGCTAACTATCTCGACGGCGCGATATAACGTTTGACGGCGTAGGTAAAGCTTTATTTACGGGGGCCGGGGGACGTAAAAGCAACACTACACGGCAGCACAGCCCAGCCGTTAAGATAAGAAAAGATCCGCACGGAACGCCCTTAATTAAATATAACGCCATTTACTGTAAATCCTATATAAAACGAAAGTACAGAGATTTTTGAAATTGTAGAGCTATATACTGTGAGAGCAAGTCGCCCGAAAAACACCGCTAAATGCCGTAAAACGGGTCCGTGCTATAGTAATAGTACGAAACGCCAGGCTGCCAAGAAGTGTCGACAAATAAAGCGGGCCAGCTTCAGTTAACACTTAGATAGCCTAGCCGATTATTTCCGGGGTAGGTGGTATTTCTCTATAGTCTAGCCTCTAAGGCTCTCTCTAGGCCGCTTCGCGGTCTAACTTCCTTTACCTTTATCCTTTACTAGTAATATGCTAGCACGGCTACGCCGTATTAATATTAATAACCTAGGCTATATAGTCTAAGCCTATTAGGTCTAGATTATCCCCTTAATACACGTAGGTTAGGTCTACTAAAATCTAAGTAAGGTTAAGCGCGTGCTATATTATTAATTAGTATCGGCTAAGGTCGTAGTAATATATCCTTTCGGGGTTATAAGGTTAAGTTAGTATTAGTGCGCGAGCGTAATAAAGTCCTCCGATTATCTATTATATCTATCGTGTCCGTCCTAAAAGGGGTTCTTTAGGTTAAAGTCTCCTACTAAGATAGTGCGTTACCGCTCCGGTTCCGCCGTAAGACTATATATCAGGGTCTCCTACTCTCCACTTTTATAATATAGTAAGTATACTACCTATATACTTATCTCCTACTATTATATCCCGACTCTAATTATAGCCTAGGCCTAATCCTTACCCGTACGCTACCTGAACGTAACGGCCTTATACCGCTTATATGTATAGAGTAAAGTATACCCGCTCCCCTATACTATTCTATAATTATATCCCCTCGGGTAAACCGGGTTCTTCCTCTTATCTAACCCTGGCTTTATTACCGTTATTATACTATACCCGTTATAGTTATAGAGCGCATGCTATACTCTATCCCGCTATCCCCCTATATTCTACTAACGATTCTAATTATTTATCTTAGACGGTTACGCCGCGCTCGTTTCGCTTTATAGTTACGCTTTAGGTATAGCCTTATTTGTAAGTGTTATACCTGCTTATTAAAAAGGTTAATAGTCTACTAATTATCGTAATAGAGCTATAGTTATTATTAATCTAACCGAAGCTTTAAATCTCTTATTATCCGACTAACGAATAATATCTCCTTAGCGGCTTTTATAAGAGCGAGTAGTTCCGACACTATTAACGATATCGTAACTATCGGTTACTTACCCGTCTGTTAGTTAATAGTGCCGCTAAAGAGCTTTATCGCGTATCCTTAGGAGCTTTTACGGTCTGGATTATCCCTAAAGGACGCGTCGTTCACGGTTAAGAAAAGTCTATCCCCACTAAATTCTAGGTAGTAGTGCCTTATATAATATAAGAATTGAAATATTTATTAAGCCCTCTTAAGGTGGTCAAAGGAGGGATTAATATTATATTAGGAAAGCTCCGAATAGACGAACACGATATCGGGTCTTATCACGATAGCGGTATTTAGGATAAAACCTATTATACCCTAATACTAGCGGACCTCCGGAATTAACGCGTATATACCGTCGCGTGGTATTAACGGCTCTATAGTTAATAATAGAACCTTTAGTGGTTTTCGGCAGAGGATATCTACGTAGGATTTAATCGCGATCTTCTCTATGTAAAAGGTTTATAATAGCTATAACCTATATATAGCTCTATCCCTTAGAACCTTAATTCCTAGGAACTAACGGACTTCATTACCTACTAATAATATATAGCTTCGTTAAAGGGTAGCCTTAAGGTTATCGGCGTTAGTCTTACGATCTTTATAGTAGATGAGTCTAATATCGTTAACGTAGAAAAACGGAATTAAACTATTGCAGATTATAATATAGGGGTTATTAGAGATAGCCGTACATCCTATCTTCTATAGCGTGCCGCTAAATTCCACTTACTATAATAGTAGCGATACCCTTAAATCGAAAAGGGCTTTCTGTAATAGCAGGACCTTACCTAGCACTTTGTAGCCTTACGGTAGCTTTATAAACACTTCCTCTGTAAGGCTAGTATTAACGAACACGTTAATAGCGTCGAACGTCCTTATCTCTAGGTTAAATCGGGCGGTGATTGCTATTAGTATATAGAAGGACCGCGAGGCTAACGTGGCGACGTAGTTATCTTTAGTCTCTAACCGTTTTTATTAATCACCTCGCGTTATAAGGCGTGCCTTATAATTAAGGAGGGTGCCCTCCTTATTAAACTTCTAGGTATATACCTATCTATAGGCGAGGACTTATTACTTAGCCTAATTACTATCTACCTCCTACTAGTGGCCTATCTATTAGTAGCCTTTAAGGTATTCCCCCTCGGCCTATAACTACCGCTCTTATAACGGGTGGAGGCGTATATCGTAGTAGTAGTTTAGTGGAGGTAAAAGATTCTTACGGGTTAGGCGCGATAGCAGCTATAAGGCATTAAAAGGAGAGGGATCTATAACGCCAATATCGCTATCGTTAATAACTTACTTCCTCGTGCGTATAGGGTTATAAGTCCTTCTAATATTCAAGAACGCCTTCTAATTAATATCATTCTATACCTTCTTAGTTATATAGAGGCTTATAATAGTTCTCGCGGTGGATAAGCGCGCGGGTAATAGGCGCGCGGCTAATATGCGTATAACTAATAAGCACCCCGTAGGGGTATCTATAGCTGCCTATTAGTGATTATCGTCTTCTTCTACGTTTACGCCCCGAAATACCGCTAACGCTATGAGGAACGCGCGCGTAGGATCTTCCGGGGATATTAACGGCATGGAAAACGGTTTAAGCCTCGTAGTAGTACACCATGGAATATCCGTAGTAATAGCGGTATCTGTAGTTATAATAGTAGCCTCTCTTATAATAATAGCGACGGCCTCGCGTTTATCCGTAGTAATAGCGGTAGCGTAGTCTATTTCTGCAGTAATAGAAGTATCTATAGTAATAGCAGTATCTGTAATAATAACGGTAGCCTCTCTTATAGTAATAGCGATAGCCTTACCTTTATCCGTAGTAATAGCGGTAGCGTTAGAGTCTTCCGACTTAAGTTCTAATACGTCTACGGCTATACCCCTTAATAGCAGCCTGTTCGCCGTCGCTATATCATTAGATTAAGTGATACGGATATATCATAGGCGCTCCCTAATTTCCTCGACGGAAGCTATAGCTTATGGCCTTTTAATCTTACTGTTAAAGGACTTATCTTCGTTAAATATCACGTCTCGTATAGTGATAATTTCTATTAGGTATAGCACCTATACGCGGAAGCTATTCAAGGAGCACTATGTAATATTATAACCGATCTATATCTTCGGTTCTAGCCTATATAGGCGGTTCCTTTTAGCTTAGGCATCGTGCGCTTTTATCAAGGCTTTATAGCCGTATACTTATAGGTGCCTAAGGTTAGGTTAACGGCCACGCAGGCCTACATAGCGTCTTCTACTCGTTAATATATCGTGGGGTTTTATTATATAGATATATAGTAGTCTTAAAAATCTTAGGCTAGATAGACGTAGGCAGATTAGCCCCTGTCCTTATCGCCCTCGCCCTTCTTTTAACGATACCTTTAATCTATTCTATAACATCGTTTTAATTCTATAAGTATAATACTAACGGCTAGCCTTCTCCCCTCTTAGTAGCAAGGAACGCAATGACTTCCAGGTGCTAAGATATCTTAGAATCGGCCTATAGGATATATAGCCTAATTCGAATCAAGTCTTAAGCAGGACAAAAACGTCTTTTAACGTATAAAAGATAGAGCCTTAATCTCTTTTCTATAGGTAGTAATCCCACGTATAACCTATAAACATATCTATAATAAATACAATAGACTTATATAGGCCGCCTAATAATTCCGACTCTTCTAGATCGTGAAACTTAATAGCCAGGGCCTTTCTAGGCTTTAACGGGTAAAAGGATAGTATCCGCCGGATCTATATAGTCATTTACGATTACCTATACGCGTTATAGTCGGCGGTACGCGGTTCTTTTATTCTTACTCTCTAAGTAGTTTTAACGATCCTTATAAGGGTATCTATATCGTAGTAGCCAAGGCATTTAAACTACCTTTATACTATAGTCTTCTGCGGTTACCGCGGCTATTATAATCTTCTATACGTATCGTCGCGTGGATACCGTGCCGAAGCCGTAAACGGGGTAGTGGTACCTTCCGTGTATTCGATTATATACTAGCCGTCGATATCTAGTAGCTTATAGATAGGCGGGTTATCGGCAGAGCTAATAATAGTATCGTTTATTGTATCCTAGCGGTAGCCTTGTAGGCATAGCTAGCGTTCTAAGACAATATTAGTAATAAACTCCTTATAGTATACGGTATCGTGTAGGTGTAGTAGTCTTTTTTTACAGGATTAGGATTACACGCGTAGCTTAACATCTCCGTACCCAAGGATAGGAGCCTTATAGGTTCATACTTAGAGTAATAAAGATAAAGTATTAGTAGGTAGTCTAATAGTCGTAAAACGGCCTTAATTATTAAAGACGTGGATTCACGATCCTAAATATAGGATCGCGTAGTATAATAGTGCTTTAGCTTAGTTAATAAAGAGGGATACCCCTTATTATAATCTTAATCTTATCGTCGTATAAGGGCGCGCTACCCCCCCTTCTTACGAGGGGTAGGTACCTAGTTACCCCGTCACGGTAACGGATAGGAAAACTATAGTTACGGCCGGCTTAGTAACCCGTCGATTTTATAGTATAGTAGTTATAATAGGCGTAGTATTATAGAGTTAATCTTCCTAGACCTCCTCTATCTTACTAGTAGTGGTAGTCCGTCCCTAAGGCTTCCTGCCTTTCTATATCGCGGTATGTACACAGATTTTAAAACTATAGTTATATAGCTTCTTTTCTATAACCTTCGTAATATCTTCGCGGCCACGCTAGGTATAAGGGCGTATATCCGGCCTTATATACTAATAGGCGGCGGTAGAATAGGTATTCGTATCTATCTTATAAGACCTCCTTATCGCGGGAGGGATAGCCCTTATAGACGTGTCGCTATAAGGAGGCTTCCTATTATCTTTATTATTAGCAGTATCCTTAGTATCAGGGAGGTTCCCGAGGTTATTAAAGGTGCCTTTCGCGACTCTAGGCTTTATACCGGCGGATTATAGGTTCTTTATATTACTAAGAACCGCCCTTAAAGCCTTTACGAAGTTATTAATCGTTAGCCTATTTTCCGAAATCTTATCGTAGTTATTTACTAAGTAATTATTACTCTATTCCAAGGCGATAGGTTTGATAGCTTTTAACGTCTTTTCCGCCTAATAGTCCACGCTTAATGGCTCTAAAACACCTATATACTTATAGTATATTACCGCTATTTTCTAGCTTATAACCTACACGTCTATATCCTTAAGTATAGCCTTTATAGGCGTAGTATATCGTTAATATAGGACTAGGGCTGTTTTATAGAGGTTTATAGGGCTTAGTCCTATATACGCGTAAAGGAGAGTAATCTAGGCTTATATATTATTTACGTTATTATCCTATAGTTATATAAGGAGGTTACGTAATAGATAGTCTTTTCGATATATAAGCGTACCTTATTAAATTCCTTTTACTACGCTTCGTAGTCTGCCTTATCCTCGCGGTATACGCGGCGACCTTACAGGTCACGCGTACGCCCCTTTTCGGAGAGGTTATTAATACATATAGGCGTCCTTATAGGTGGTTCTTTCGTTACGGCCGTAGCCTTCCTATAAGCGGTTATCTTCTTCTTACCGGCGGCCGTAATAGCCGTGGTAGCCGTAGTAGCCGTGGCGGCGGCGTCGTCGATAGTATCGGTAGCCTTATCGCCCTCTAGCGTGATAGTAGAAGATATAGTGGCCGTGGTCTCCTCCGCCGCGTCTAGGTCCACGATAAAGGCTTCGTATTTACGAATATTATAGAGTATAGGCTTAAGAAGCAGGTAGGCGTTAGCCTCCTTATCGTTTAGCTTTAGATTAAGATAATTATCTTAGTAGGAGGTAGATTTACCGTGTACAGCATGCTGCTATATCACCTAATCCCTTTAGTTAACGAGGGTAGTAGTGGCCGCTTTCTAATCGGCCTTAAATATATTAGAAGATATCTTTATTAGTTTATCAGTTAATTAATTAGTTAATAGGTAAATCTGTAAGTTAATTAATCGCTTAATTACTCTAATTAGGTTAATAGTAGTTATTTAAAGAGTATTTATAACACGTGATTACTTTTATAGTAGAATAGGGGTAGCGTTATTAATATCTATCGTTTAGGCGTTATAAACAGGCTTATAACTATGGTATATTAAAATAGCACTTATATAATTATCTTAATAGAGTAGAAATCTCGTGTATATATATTATATTAAGTTATATCTATATAAGTCTTTTATACCCTTAATTTAGGTTATAAAGACTCTATTATAAGTACTATATTATTTGGATCCTATCTGGTCTTTTCCGGTATCCTCCCTTATTATATCCGGATACCCGAGGTCCCCGAGATCCGAAGCCCTTAGTTAGGAATGGATTCTATAGGGACTATGTTATGGTCCGTGTGCCTATACGATAATAGTTAGCTAATAGCCTGGAAACGATTCAGAAACGATTAAGAAACGATTTGGAATCAATTCTAAATCGGTTCTAGCTATAATATAGAAATATACCTGATAATAATGGATAATGAAAAAAAAATGGTGGGAATTGGTTAAATTGTGATATGGGAAGAAGATAGTGATAGTCTAAAAATATGATCTGTGAAAAAAAAGAAGTAGTGATATTAGGAAGAAGGTATAAAGCTATAAAAGAGGGGAAGAATACGTTAACGTGTTACGTCACGACTCGTGAAGAGAGGCGAAACGTTCTAGCTAATTAGAGGATAGACCTATAGTAACCCTTAGCTTAACTTTTCGCCCCACCTATACCCACACCAACCCTTAGCTTAGCCATAGTCTTCAATGTCAGTTTATCTGTAGTCAACAACCCACTTCAACAATTGAAACCATTAACATGCAAACGCCACTGGGGAGGCCTGTGCAAAGCCCGCACTGAGAAGCGCTTCTAGGCTTACATCTTTGGCAATCTGCCCAATAAATAACCTTGGACGATCTTGTAGACCTTCTTATCATAGGGGTGCCTGCCCGCGGTTTGCGGGGTTAGCATCGATCGCGGTAACCAGCAAGACTATCGAAAGTCTCGGAACTTTATGTTGACAGAATTATATCTGTCCCGTCCTTGATCTTGTCATAAAGTTCTCTGTTCTGACCTGTAAATCCCCGCCCCAGGGCACCCCGTGCAAGTTTTCAGAAGACATTTGCGGAGAGACCCAGGTTTTGGGCCCAGTTTTACGGCTAAAGTAGTTTAAGAATTTACTGTTCGTGAGCGCATATTAAAAAGGGCTTTGGTTCTCTGAGCTGCATAGCAAAACGGGGAAGCCAGGCGAACTATCTTCACAGCAAGGCTATTCCCACGAGCCCTTGGATCTATGGTAGCATGAATAGGTACAGCCACAGGAGAGTTTTGATGAACCAGTTTGCGCCTGGTCAACCGACTCCTTCAATATTTTCTGCCAGGAAAAAAAAAATTCAGCATGCCGATGGAGGCCGAATTCTTGCAGGTATCTCTCCAGGTGTGCCTTCCGAAACCCGAGTACATTCAACTTGGATTACCCCAGACGTCATCCGAAATCCAGAGATGGACTTCAGTTGGTGCCACTGACAGCTAATCTACACGTCGTTGTCAGCCTAGGCTGATGCCAAAGTTAGCACCACGTTCGAATAACTTACTTCATGAGATGGTCCATGAAAGTTTGCAAAGAGACGTCATCGGTAAAAATAGTCTGCGCTGATTGAGCGCCTACGCCTCCATACGCTCCCGAGGTGTGTGTTGTCGAGGGATTCAGTTTTGATAGGAGAAAGCGTGCTTGGGATCCGCCTGCATCGCAGAGGATGAATCGCGGCAGAGGGAAGCGATCAGTAATGAGGTCCTTATAAAAAAACGTCAGCAGACTTATTCAACTCGAAGTGGGTTTTTTTTTCGCTTTCATTCTTACCCTGGCATCTTCCTTCGGCTGTTCCAAAAGCGCGGCAAAGTTCTCGTAGCCTTCTTGCTCATGGTAACCAGCCTTGCGCCACTCTGCCACAGTCTCGCCGTGGAAGATAAGAATGTGGAAGAAGGTATCTAGTAGCAGGATATGTGTCGGCTGTATGGACGTTGAATCAAGGAGTACAGGCTGTCCCCCTTCCTGGTCAAAGGTGTAGGAGTCCAGAGTGGGCTGGATCATGATGAGCGAGTTGCTGACATCCTCGTGATTCAGGACGTGACGATAGAATGCCGTCTCATCTGGTGAGTTGTTGAAGACTTGCAAGAACTGGCTTCTCCGCAAATGGAACATGAACTGTGGATATAGGGTGAAGTTCTTTTCCAATCGGAAAGAAGAAGGGTCATCTTTGCGATAGTCAGCGAATCGCGAACAGAGTCTAATTAGCATCCGATCAACCCAACGAAGGACGTCGGGGCCATCGTCGACTTCAGATTTGAAAACGGCGATCCGCGACATGAGGACTGCCGCTGCCTCCTGATCAAACGACTGGGCGATGGCGGGGTCTCCAGCAGGGCCGCTCAGATTTCTGGCTAGAGTTGTGACACGAAGGTGAAATTGGCCCGAGGAGTGCTGATAATATGTCAGGAACTGAATCATGCCTTTTTGCGCTGCCTGCTGATGTTGCGTGGGGCCACCCTGGCTAGCGATTTCGAAATAGACGCCGTAGCTTGAGGTCGGGTCAATACCACACATTTTCCAGGAGCAAGTGTTTCCAATGCCACACTCCGTCTCGCCAACTGAGGTTGATTTCTTGTTGAGGGACACGGCATGGCCAATGAGACCTGTGACTTTAAGTTCCTTGGTGGTCAACACTTCCAAGACAGCATTAAACCCCATGAGGAGGTGATCATCACCATCTTTATCGAAGACGCGGGTGAACGACTGTCTGAACATGGAAGAAGTAAAGCTGTCGGTAAGAATCATATGACCACCAGTCGAATTGCAAAGTCCTTTCATCTCCAGGAGGCCAACTTGATCAAGACACCCGGCGAATATGTCAATTACGTGACCGTTATGGGCAGTTCTTTTTGCCAGATTGTCATAGAACTGGGGAGAAGAAGCAAACCTGTTAGTGGCCTTTTGAGACAATAGATTTGTTGACGCACCTTTAACGCCTTCTTGTAGTACTTGACGTTGTCTCGGTCAATGTCGTGGTGTGACCGTATGGGTTCTCTCAGTTCAGGTCCCACAACCATCCCCGGGCCCTCGGTTGCTGGGCCGCCAGCAAAGACCATGATTCGGCCACCAGCGTTCTGGAAGGACGTTTCCAGGAGTCCGACGGCAACACTTAGAGCGACGCCACTGCATCGCAGGTTTCTGCGATCATTGGCAACTGGCCAGGGATCCTTTTGGAGTTGTTCCAATGCCTTTGTTAATTGGAACTCGCACTGTTGAACCGGAAGAAGGAATCTCGAAGTGGGACCCATCAGGGGCGAAGGCCGGCCTTGCTGCTGCATGCCCGGCCGCATAAGCGGAGACAAGAGGCCGAGCATCTCTTGGACCTGCTTCGCATTATACTCCTTGCTCCCTCGGAAGACGTATGATTTTGCACACTCTGTATAGCCAATCTCGTGTACCTGGACCTGTAAAACTGTCAGTCTCCTATCCCTGGTGAATATATCTCCTGAGACGGACCATAGTGCCGAATGTAATCAATCCAACAAGGGCATTCTCCGGCAATAGACTTAGACTCATGACAAGAGACTCCCTTAAAGCTGCGAGACTGTCTTCCTCCTGGCAGGTGTCGACGACGTAGAGGAAGATGGGGGAACTTGGTGCAGGTCGAGATAGCCGGTATTCAATTGTGGTATTGGATGGATGGAGTTCAGGAGGTATGGCGTTCTGGGTGATGTCCTTGTAATGAGGCGGAAGCGGATTTCTTGACAGACAAAATGGACATATCCAGAGACGGGCGCGAACGTCGACGGAGCTGCATGTCGCAGGTAAATCAGTTCTGAACGTACGAAGTGCAGTATAACGGACATACCAGAACGGATTAAGGACGGATCGGCAGGGCTGCTTGCAAGTCACTGGCTCAAACTGAAGTAACGGCGTCTCCGGTTTCTCCTTCAGAGGTGTGTAGAGTGCACCAATGGGAACAACAAGCCTTGAGGCTTCCTAAAACAAAAGTCAGCCTTGAATACAGTCTAGACAGGTTGACGGATTTAGAACCATACCATCCGAGTGCTCGGGAAGACATTCCAACTCAACCTAACCCCGTCACGGTCCTCTACCTCAGTCCACTGTTCTTTCAGCGCCTCGTAATCCATTCTGCCGCGTCGTCCAGGGTAATGGATGCGAATGTCAAATGTTTTCGCAGCAGCTGACCGAAAACACGGATATGGAAATGAGGGAATTGTCTGTGCCAGGGGACTGTAGGTGAAGCTGTAGACGAAATGATGCGGCGAGTCCTTCGTTGCAATGTGCAGAGTATTAAAGTCAAGTTGTTGCTGTTGTTGTTGGGGGGCCGGGGGGGGAGATTGCTGGTGCGTGGAAATGGTTAAGGACAACAAAGCCAGGTTAGATACGACGTAACCCAGCCTTCCTAGTAGCAGGGACACGATGATATAAGTGGATCCCATTAGCGATCATTTTACTGCAGTAAGGGTGTCAGCACACAAATAAAGGTACGCAAAAGATGTGTGTATACATTGAAGCAGAGTCCAAGGTACTCTACGGGAATATCTAACTATAGGGAAGACGTAGGGGAAATAAGTGTGGATGTATAAGAACGAGGTACTTTATACGTCTAATATAATATAGTACCTATAGATAGAGTGTATACTACCTAAATAAAGGGATAAGAGACTCTAATAGATATAACTTAGTATAATATAGATATATAAGGTTTCTACTCTATTAGGGCTACAATATACGTGCTATTTAACGTGCGATAGTTATAAGCCCGGTTTATAACGTCTAAATAATAGATATTAATAAGGCTACCCTATTCAACTATAAAAGCAATTATGTTTTAAGCACTCCAAAAATAACTACTATTAATCTAATTAGAGTAATTAAGCGATTAATTAACGTACCTACCTTAAGTACACGATTAAGGACGCCTATTAACTACGGGCGCGTAATAAGAGTAAAATCGATAAAACTATAAAGATAGAGATTATAACTACCGCCTCTCTCCCGGAATAGTATTAAAGCGGCACTATAATACCGGTGCTACGGTATAACCGGAAGAATCGATAAATAGCGTTATCCTGACCTTAACTATATAGAATTTATAATAGACCCACTTTTTGTAATATAGGCGCTCTCCCCTCCCCCTCCGAGGTAGGACGCCGCGCGGAACCGATAGAAGACAGAAAGGGGACTGCTAAGCCCCCTAGAACCGAGAGTAGCTAAGATTAAGGCCGAAATTTAGGCCTTATTAGCTAATAGAAATATAATTAAGTAGGTTATAGAGCTAGTAAAGGAACTAATCACGATATATACCCGTAACGCTACCGGTATAATGCTATTAGTATACCTATACGCCTTTATCCGCTAAGTTATCCGGGAGGAACTCCGAAAGGGTATCAGCGGTACTAAGAAGACTTAGGCCGATATCACCGCCTAGGCTCCTGTAACGGTACTACCGCGCGACCCCGCCCTCCCTAAAATAATCCCCGCTAAGTATTATTAAGAACTAATTATCCGCTAAGGAACCCTCCCCGAAGACTAGCCCCTTAGAACCAGGAACTTAAAAGAAATTATCTAAGCTATAAAGACTACGATTATCCGATAAAATACCGTAATAGTATAAAAGCTACCTAGCAGAGATATTTACCTTACTTTGACTAAAGGGGTATAATAATAGGCTACCTATAAGGAGTAGTAGATTAAGAAGGCCTATCGTAAAGGAGTTACCCTAGCTATACAAACTTACCCTATAGTACTTAAGGCTATGGCCGAGGTTCTAAACGCCCTATCCGATAAGTACCTACTAGTATCCTTATAAGAGACAAACCCCGAGGCTAAAATCCTCTAAGTATAATAGCGAGTACCCCGCTAAGGTACTAGTAGGATTATGCTTCTCCTGCTTAAATGGGCCTCCACGGAAAGAGTAGTAAGCTTTATCCGGAATACCCTCCTCTTTAAGTAGGGTAGCTATATCTATAAACTATACGATTCTAACCTTAGCCCTCTGAAGTACTACAAGCACGTATATTTCAGTTATAATGCTAGCAGCTATACTATAATAGAGAGGCTATACCCTGACTATACTAAGCTAGAATCGGTATACCCGTAAGGCCTAGGGTATTATAACGTAGCGGTGCCGGAGCGCCCCTACCGCTACGCCGCTTATACCAGGAACTATAACACCTTTAATAACTTCTACCGATTACTAAAGAAAAAGGCTAAGAAAACCCGGGAGGCGTATAAGTATAGAGCTAAAAACTATAATATTACCCGTTAAACCAAAACGGTATACCTATAGTAGCCGTAAATTCTTTCCTAGATTAATATCCCCTAAGACTAAGACTAACCCCTTTAAAGGGGTAATATCAAGGAATAGGCTATATTACCAGAGAAAAGATACACCGCAACGGATAATACTGTCATAACTTCATAGTCGTATATTATAAAGACTTTAACTTAAGGAGGAACAGGACGACTTTGCCCCTCTCCACTAATATAGTAATTTAGTCTCGCCGAGGACTCAGCGATCTAAGCCTATTTCTAATCCTATATAATACTAATCTATAATACTATTTAGTTCCTTATACTACCCCTCTCTAACAGGACTAGTCTCTTAAGCCTAGTCTATCCCCGCCTACTAGGCAGAACGTGTATATAACTCTAGCCTTATACGAACTCCGTTATCTAGTCGGCGCTTATAATTAGTCAGTATTAGTAAGGCTATGTACCTCCTTCTAAAATATAACGACTTCTTTCTACGTATTATTAGGTAATCGGTAAACCGTTAATGGTAATTATATAGTCTACTCGCTTACTAATTACTATTTCTTTTCTAGCGTCCCGTGTAATAGCAGGCGATTACTCGCCGCGTTTTATAATATCACGCTTATCGCTATACCTTCCTTTATTATTATAGTATATAGTATTACTAAATTAGCTCTTACCGTTCTTTATACTTACTCTCTTTTTAGCCGGATTTATAACTTAAGCGACCGCTTATCGCGTAGATAAATCTTCCTTATTCCCTCTTATAGTTAATTTCTTTTCTTCCTTCCTTTCACATAATCTTTACTTTTTACATTACGTTTTTTACTTCACTATATATTTATATTTATATCTATATTATAGCCGAATAGTCCCCGTTATTCCTATCTTATTTTCTAATATCGACTAGCCGCTAATATATCTCTTCTACTCGGCGTTACCTAAAAGCTACGCCGTATACCTTATAATACTAGCGATAGGTGGCTAGGGAGATACTCTAACGATCCGCCTTATAGTCGTTGTATAGCTTCCCTGGCTACCGATAGTTATATAGATTATATAAACTAATTCAACTCTAATATATATAGGTATATCGTTTATCTTCGCTCGTACTAGGCGTATATATCTATAAGCTTATTCTTACCCTCGCCGAATATTTGGCTCCTAACGTGTTGTTTAGATCCCGGACAGTCTACTAGGTATTACCTAGACTAGTTAGAATATTATTACTAGCGTCCTCTAGAAGGAGAGTAATAAAAAGCTAATACTGATTAATCGGCGCCGTTTTTATCTACAGCTTTAGGTCGTATATGTAAAGCTTTGGATAAAGCCGTTTATCCTCCCGCCGGCCGTAACTAGCGCGGTATGAATATATTATGTCCTGTCCAGGTATATCTCTGGCTAGCCAGTATCGGGCCTAGGGCTTCTAGGGTTTGGAATAGCGACCTTTAGATATAGAAAATAGGGTGTAATAAAGATATCTTCTACTAAACTAAGGGGATACCACGCCGGGGATATATCCCTTAGCTGGTTCGGCCTAACTATAATCCGTACTATCTATACTAACTATAGTCCGGGCGCTATACGTTCCTTATCCACGCGAATAATACCCGCGCTATCTATTCTATAGTAGGGCGGATAGTCCTAGCGCTAATCCTACGGAGGCTAGGTAATAGGGCGTATTATATACCCCGGGCGATAAAAGCCCTATATCCCGTGGGCGTCCTCCGTCACGGTGTAGAACCGGGCGCTTAGACTATAATATGCTATTATAGAATAGTTACCGGATAGTTACTTACTTAGTAACTATAGGCGCGGGATAGTGGTTATAATACGAAGGAAATAGTGGATAGCGTCATATAATATATTACGCCGATTAGGCGCTATTACTACTCTGTATAGGTAGTGCGAGGAAAGAGAAAAATAAAAAGGAAATAAACGACCGAGTAGTAAGTAGATAAGAAGTAATTAGGGGAGCGATTATATAGAAAAAAGAGAAAAGTAAATATAAACTTAGCTATATATCCTTTCCTTATACGCCTAATTATATTTATACGCGTATCCTATATACCTTCGCCCCGATACCTAAGCCCTATACTATACTAAAAAAAGACATACTATATCCCGCACTTCTAAATAAATAAATCCTTTATATTAAAACACGCCTATAGCGCGCTAACGCTATACTATAGTGGATAGGATATTTCGATTATAACGATTTCTAGCAGAACGGGGTTACTATCATCCCTAGACCGTGGTCTTAAGTTTAAGGATAGTAGCGATCTCCTTATCCTTAATATAGGCCGCTTACTCGATAATAATCGCCTCGGAGATATTATGGGAGACTAGGATACCCTTTTTACCGTGCGAGTCGTAATAACACGCGATAACTACTCTACACTTAAGAATAGTCTCCGCAAGTATCGGGTTATCTTAGAGGCGTTTAGCTAGCGTCTCTCTCTTTTTATCCTCTAGGGTACTAAAGATATTTAGCGTAGCGAGGTGGATATACTTCTTTATACGCTAGTATAAGACTAATTACTATAGGTCGACCGCGTTCTATAGCTTATCCTTAATCATAAACTCTATAATAAACCCTATAGCCTAGACCGCGACTAATAGCAGGAGTATAGTAGCGTAGTCGTATTACTTAACTTTATTAAAAGTCTAATCGCCGAATTTAAAGTCCCTAAGGTAAACTAGGGCAGAGGCCTTATATAGACGCTTAGCTAGACCCTTAGTTGTCTGCCTTTATAATACCTCCTCCCCGGAGCGGGTAAATAGTCTTTTCGCTAGGGGGGAAGCGGTATAGCCCTAATAAGGGCAATTAGTGCCCGTGGTAAGCGAGGGTATAGCTAGTATAGTAAATATAAGGATATTCTAGCCGCTAAGCTATAAGCCGGCGAGGATATCTATAACGCTATTTATAGTTAGTATAGGCCGTGGCTGGATATTTTGTATAAAGGCCTAAATAGGCTATACTCGTGGCTTTATATTAACTACGTAGTCCGTAGTATTAGAGGTATATTACTAGGGTATAATAACTCTATCGCGGACATTCTCTATATCACCGACTAATTCCTTATATAGGTTCGCTAGCTCGTAGATGTTCTATATTATGCTAGCAGGAACTAATATATCTAAGAGGTAGACGGTTAGGCTAACGCTAGGCGATAGAGTATTATTTCGGGCGATAATAGTAACGCGTAGTAGGGGCGAGCCAGAGGGGGTAATAGTAGGACCTAGGCGACGGCTATTAGGGGGATTAGGTAAAAACTCGCTATTCGTGGCCTTAGGGTATTATAATAAGCTATAGCGATATACTACTTAAACGTTTAGGTATACTGGTTTTAATTAGGAATATTAATATTATTATCTAGTAAGAACTAGGGTTAGGGGTATAAGGCGACGATTTATTACGCGATATTAACGGATACTACTTATTCTGCCTCTTTTATTAGGGTAAACACGGTTCGGTGTAGATAGCAGTTAAGGGGATTATTATAAGCGGTATTAATAGATTATTAGCGGTAGAATACGATAATAGGCTTATTATCGCGGCGCTATTAGTTAAATACTTTACTAATAGACTATAACCCTATAATTACGCTATTCTTATCTCCGAATAACGTGATAGCCCTAAAGTAGCCGTCGAATATAAAGCCTATACCTATTTTCCGTGTAGAAAAGTATATAGAGAATTCCTATATAAACGCTTAGTCTTTCCATTAATAGATATTTATAGGGTACTTGACTACGTAGTAGGTTAGGGGGCTTACTATAAACGGATAAAGAGTATTAGTAGTATTATTAAAGTAAGAAAAGAAAGGGTATATACGCGATATATCGAGATAATAATTAGGGGACTACTACCTGCTTACCTTTACGAGATATAATAGTGGTTATATACGAGAACCGGGATTCTAATACTAGTAAACAAAATAGCTATAATAGTAAAGAGTAGGAGAGAATTAGTAAGCGTGGTCGGGCGTTTAGAGAATTCTTTATACCTAGGAAGGAGGGCGGGCTAATCTAGTAGAATAGCGCGGTTTATACTGTTTTTATTATTATTCCGCGTTATTTTTCTTTTATATACCTACCATTTAAAGATATAACGACCCTTATACGTTCCCTTACCTAAGTTCGAGGTCGTTCGCTATACGTAAATAGCGCGTGGTTACCTTGGGTAACTTACTTTCCTTATTCAGCGCCGGGTAATGCTATAAGGCTATACTAGTATTCCTTAAAGGTCCTTTACTTCGAGTATCTTTTAATCTTCTAGCCCTTCCAATATCCCCTAATACTAGTACTTTATCTGCCTTTACTTCTTTTAATACTACTCGTAGCGTCTCTAAAGCCCTTTATTATTCCTTAAAGGTATTAACTATTTCCGGTACGTCTATAGCTTTTTTTAGCAACTAAACGTTATACTAACTAGGCTATCCCTTTTATCGAATTAGGTACTTAATATAAGGCTTACTATAGCATTTCTTAGTAACTCTTTTATCCAGGATAGCTTTAATTTCGTAGTACTCGTATAAATCACACTATTCGTGTCTATCCTTATCCGGATCGACTAGATAAATAGGCCCTTTATCGGGTATTTAGCCGGGGAACGGGTCTATACCTAGTTCCTTCGCCGGTTGTAGATAGGAGATACTAATAATGGAGTGGATATTAAGCATTATAGGTAGCTTTAAAAGGTATACTAGTAGCGAGCCTTATTCCTTAACGTTAAATAAGCCTATCCGTTACTAACCGAGCTTTATTAAGGGTTTATTAGACAGCGAGTAGCTATACCCGAGCTTAATAAAAATAAAGTCCCCGGGCTAGGTAGCCGCCCTCGGCCTATTATTTCGGGGTGCTGTTCTATCTAATTATAAACGTGTAGAATATAAAAGGTTTATAGGTAATAAACCTCTAGAATCTGCGCGTCTATATCGTCTAAAAGGTTGTCGCGGTATAAAAAGTCGATATTAAAGCCCTTTCTTATATAAGTAAGAACCCTAGGCTTAATAGAGAAAAGCTAAGTTTTTTAGGATATAGGGGTGACGGTATAAAAAACAGAGTGGTTCCAAATAAACCACCCTTTTGGTTTCAAGACGTAGGCTAGCTACTAAATAAGGACTATATTAGCCGAAGCTTCTAAAGCCTATTCTAGAATAGCCTCTTAGGACGGGGCCTATTTATCGACATTATATTAAATAAACCGGATATCTTTCGAACTACAAAGCCCTTTATTTATAGAGCTTAGGTTTTTATAGCTTAAAAGACGTCGTAGTCCCTGCTAAAGAGGGGGTGATCTCCCTCGCAGTCATAGCACTTATAGGTCTTATGCTCGTAGTCTCCGTATTCTTTATACCCGTTATAGTAGTAGTATTCCTCCCTATAGCCTTTAACGGCATAGATAGGGCAGGTAACTAGGCTTTTATAGGTCCCCCGGGTATACCCAAATTTCCAGCAGTTAGAGCACTAGGTTCTAGGGGTCATAGGTCTATATTTATAGACCTTACGCCGCTAGCCGGCTATATAGAGCCCCTGTTTCAGACAGTAGTTCTGCTCTTCTATAGTAGGCATGGAAATAACTATAGTACCGTAAAACGCGTTTAGAGCCCCTAGCCACCAAGGCTTCCCTACTACCCTAATAGGGTTAAAGGTACCGATTTCGGAGGCTAGGCTATATAGACCTAGGCCCTTGGAGTACGTGCATATAGGAGGCGTATTAGTATTCTATAGAGTGATTTTAGTTCCTCCGGCTACCGCTAGCTAAACCCGAGTTTACCCTATAGTATCACGTTATACCTGCGGGGACGGGCTTTAGCATACTATATTCGAAGCCTAGTTCTATAACATTCAAGCGCTATTACTGTAATGCTAGCCTAGGTCGGCCTATTATTTTTCGGTAGTATCCCCTATACTATAGTATATAACTTGTCTGCTTATTTGTTACCCTGTATTTCTATATACTCCGGGCTCTAACGTAGTTAGGCTAAGTTAATCGCTAGAAGGTTTTATTATCGGAGAATCTCCTTTACGCTACGCTTTATCAGATTAGGGAAAAGTTATATATTAGTTTTCTATCCTGCGTTATTAATAGTTAGCTAACCGCTATTATCTTCTTCTTTTATCTAGGAATCGTCGCCTATAAGCCCTAAATTCAACACCTATTATAACCAGGGCGATATTAATCTTCCTGTTATCTCCCCGCTACCCGACTTCTTCTAACGCCTACTATATACCGATACCGCTTAAGCCGCAGATTATCGTAAAAGAATCCGTTAATATAATAATACCTTTTCGTTTATATCTATACAATATACTAAGACCCGTTAAGATACCACGGCCAGCGGCCTAATCGCCTTCTACATCCACGGCACCCTTTACTACTCTACTAGGCCGTTAAGTGCTATAGGTCGCCTTCCCGCCTTTACCTAGCTATACGTTTACGACCTATAGGCTACCGCTAGCTAGCGCCTTATAAATACCTAAAGCCTCGACTCCACGCTTAAGCGTTATATCCTAGGGGAGATTTCGGACTTCCTGCACGAGTATAATCCTTTCGTACGAATATATAAAACGGCCCGCGAACGCTTTAACTCCCTCCGTAAACGGTGCCGTATTATACTTAACCCTAGGATAGAATTAGTTATTAAGCAGGCTGCTAATATACAGTATAAGAATCTGCCTATCACGGATAAGGTTACGGCTATTATACCGGATAAGTAGGGGGAAGTCTATTACCGCGATATTATCCTCGTAGAGAGACGATCTGACGATAGCGTAGACGGCCTTTCGTGGATTAACTACGAGTATTCTACTTACCTACTATTATCTTACCCGCTTATATATCCGCGTAGCGGTTCCGGATATTACGAGTAGTTATAGTTACGGGATATTTATAACCGTTAGCGGTAGAATACTAAGGTAAGTTCCGTTAGTTCTGCTATTATATACTATACCCGCGATACTAGTAAAGGTTTATGCCCTTTATATACAGCCGGCTTTTTAGTAGTTTTTAGTAAACCTATAGGTATCCTGCGATTAGAAGAAGCTTAATAAGATCTAGCGCTATTAGAATAAGATACTGGCTAACGTATATAACGGGATACGGGATTAGGCCTATAAGACCGACGGCGATACCCGTAATATCAGCTAACGGATCGTCCTACCCTTAAATTATATTAACGGCTAGCGGTTTATCTCGTAGTACTATTCGAACTCTATAGTAATTATACGGGCTCTTAGCACTCTAACCTTTTTTATTAGCTTTACGGCTAATCCTACCTAGCCAGAGATTATACGGGAGCTTTAGCCAGGTTAGACTACTAATAACTAGTCTGATTTAGTCGGCTATATATTCGAATTAAAGTCCCGCGACCTAGAATAGTAGCTACGTAATAGTCTATTTAGTGAGTTTACGGGTATTATATAGACCGTGGAATACTAGAAGCGCGGTCTTCTATATCGTTATATCATTCTTTTCCTTACGCCGCGGGCGGCCGCGATATGTAAAAACCCCGTAACTATCGATAAGGTTATATCTACAGAGCTACCGGACCGCCTAGCTAATCCTACTAGCCGTCTTTTTAATATTATTAGTAAGAATATAATATATAGTCCTTACGGTAATAATAAGCCCTCTACACCGTGTATATAGCCGTAGCCTAATAATACTAACCGTATAAAGTATTCTAAGCGGTTCCCTAAGCCGTTCTACCTAAAGACGGCTATACGCGAGGATAGTTATCCTGAATATAGGCGCCGTAACTCTGGCCTATATCTTATAAAAAAAGGCCGTATAAAAGAGGTCTCCCTTAATAACCGTTTTATTATTCCTTATAGCCCGTATCTCTATCTCTGTTATGGTGCCTATATTAATATTAAGATTTACGGATCTATTAAGGTAAGTTATTATATATCCCGTATCTTATATATTATTATTAATGGATCTATTTAGGCGATTAAGTATATACGTAAGTACGTTTATAAGGGTACCGACAGCACGACTACGCGTATATCGGGCGAAAAGGATAAAGACGAGATTAACCTCTATCTCTAGAGTCGTTATATCGGTCCCGCGGAGGCCGGTATTTAGTTATTTAAGTTCCCGGTGTATCGCGAGTTCCTACCCGTTATACGTCTTCCGGTTTACCTCGAGGAATAGTAGCCTATATACTTCGGCGATAACGCGACTATAAGCTAGATTAAGCGGATATCATAGGACCGGAAAACTTAGCTAATAGGCTTTTTCGACTATAATCGTGATAACGTTAATAGCCGCGAGTTATTCTATTACTAGTTTCCTAGCCGTTATACGTAAAAACCGTAGTAGTTTACTTAGTAGCTAAGGCAGCGTGGATTTTAGATCGGCCGTCTACGGTATATACCCCTAACGGCTAGAAAGGCGTACTATTTACGGTTACTCTTAGTCTTTATTCAAGGGCCGACTTCCTTTACGGATCTTCGTACCGTAAAGGGGACTATCTACGATACCTACCGCGACGCCTATATTACGGCCAGGCTTCTACACGATAACCGTTACTAGGTTACCTGTTTTAAGGAGGCCGTTATTTAGAAGACCGGGTATATGTTACGGGAGCTATTTATCGTCGCTCTAATCCACGGAGACGTTTCCAGTCTATTATCGATCTAGGAGAGGTTTACGGAGTCTATATACGATAACCTGCCTTATATATTATAGCGCTAGTATTTCTGATATCCTACCGATTTAGAACGCCCGTATATCGATTACGGTCTTTATCTTATACACTTATAGCTCCTCGAGGTAAATAGGATAATTACGGAGTTCGGGCTACTAAGGCCTTTATATAACTAGCGCCGTGCGACCGGTAATATATTATTAGTTACGGAGACTTACGATCGCGATACCTAGGCTATAGTATTTAAAGATATTCACCGCCGCTTTACCTAGGGCTAGGTTACCGTTTTTAGCTAGGCTATAGCTACGGTTAAGTCTCGCCGCGGTCGTTTCTTCTTATAGAGACCTAGCGGCACGGGTAAGACCTTTATATACTATAGTCTTTACGCCTATTTCCGGTCTCGCGGGTAGATTATCCTCTATATAGCCTTCTTTAGTATCACGGCCGTTCTTCTTAAGGGTAGCTATACGGCTGATTCGCGGTTTAACATCCCTTTATAGGTTTATAACTCCTTAATATATAGCGTGCTAAAGAATTCGGACCTTATAATGCTTTTACGGGAGACTACTCTTATTATTAAGGATAAGGTCCTTATATAGTATAAGTTCTGTTTCGAGGCCGTTAATTATACGTTACGGGATATACTAAGCTATAATAATCTATTTAGCGGTATTCCGATTATTTTCCGAGGCGATTTTACTTGGATCCTACCCGTTATTCGGAATAGTAGGCGGGCGTAAATTATATATACCTGCTTCTAGCGGTTCTCTATTTAGCCGTAACTCTGTATCCTTAGCCTAATAGAGAATATACGGGTTACCTCTACGAATCCTAATAATCGGGCGTTTATTTAGTAATTACGGGATCTCTCCTATAATACTACTCTTTACGTATCTATTAATATTTTCCCTACTATCACGACTTTTACGATATTATCCGTCTTTATAGGCGTATTTACCTGACTAATTTACTAGATTAGTCGTTATCGGACTATATAGTCTTTCTTAACCGCGTTATTCTAATAACTCGTAATACTATTATCACGGAGATTAATAGCTAGATACTCAGGCATTTACCTGGCTAGTCGTGTGTTTACCGGGCCGAAATTCGGTCGCTAATTAGGCAGAGGATACTAATAGCCCTACGCGAGATTTAGCCCCGGAGTTTCTAATATAGTTATAATTCTCTTCTATCCCACTAGTATATCTTAAGCTAAAGGTCGGTGTCGCACGTCAAAATAGGCATTTGAATAATCAACTTAGTAGAGCAGAAATCTCTTATATATGTATTATATTACGTTATATCTGAGAGAGTCTCTTATACCCTTAATTTAGGTGGTAACGACTCTGTTATGGGTACTAAGTCATTTAGATCCTATCCGGTCTTTTCCGGTATCCGCCCCTATTATATCCGAAGCCCTTAGTTATAGCGTGGATCCCCCCTGGATCCCCTATAAACCACGTCGTGGTCCGTGTGCCTATACGACATATCCCCTTAGTTAAGGTGGGTCTTCTCAGATTAACTAACCAATCAGAGGCTTCGGTTTAAACCAAATGCTCTTAACTTTTCCATCGTAAAATTAATAGTTAAGGGAAAACGCCCTCGTAAAAGGGATCTAAATCCGCCCTATCTAACCGTTTAATTTAATTCTATCTTAATTAGTTCCTTAATCCTGATTAGCCGGATCTGCTTAATCTATATCTATCGGATCTACTACGCCCTCGGGGGCTTTCGTGGTCGCTACGGCTTTAGCGCGTTCGATCTCTTCGTGTAGTCGTTTAGACTACTCGATACGATCCTTTTAATCCGTTAAATAAAGCTATTACTATAGTCCTTTAATCCCTGCCTCTGGTAATGCCTTCGTTAAACCGTCCGCGATTATCTCCTTCGTGTTAATATACGTGACCTTAAAGAGGCCCTGCTATACTGACTAATATACCTACTGGTTATAAATATCGACGTGTCGTAGCCTCGTTCGTAGGCGTTATACCTTCTTATTAATAAGGTTAATAGTCTGCTAATTATCGTAGTATAGCTATAGTTACTATTAGTCTAACTGAAGCTCTAAGTCCCTTAATATCCGGCTAACGAATAACGTCTCTTTAGCGGCCTCTGTAAGAGCGAGTAGTTCCGATTCTATTAAAGACGTCGTGGCCGTTAGTTACTTACCCGCCTTTTAGTTAACGGTTTCCCCGAAGAGCTTTATCGTATATTCTTATAAACTCTTACGGTCTGGGTTATCCCTAAAGGACGCGTCGCTTACAATTAGGAAGATTCTATCCCCACCGAATTCTAGGCAGTGGTGTCTTATATAGTATAGGAATAGTAGCACTTATTAAGCCCTCTTAAGGTGGTTAGAGGAGAGGTTAACGTTATATTAGGAAAGCTTCGAATAAGCGAACGCGATATCGGGTCTTATCACGATAGCGGTGTATAGGATAGAATCGATTATACCCTAGTACTAGCGGACCTCGGGAATCGACGCGCGGGTACCGTTACGGGGTATTAACGGCTCCATAGATAATAGGACGTTTAGTAGTTTTCGGTAGAGTATATCTACGTAGTATTTAACCGCGATCTTCTCCACGTAGTAGGATTATAATAGCTATAACCTACGGGTGGCTCTATTCCTTAGGACCTTAATTCCTAGGAACTAACGGATTTCCTCGCCTCCTAATAACCTATAGCTTTACTTAAGGGTAGCCTTAAGGTTATCGGCGTCCGTCTTACGGTCTCTATAGTATATACGTCCGATATTGTTAACGTAGAAGAATAGGATTAAACTGTCGCGGATTATAATATAGGGGTTATTAGGGACGGCTATAAAGCCTATCCTCTATAGCGTGCCGCTAAATTCCTCTTACTATAGTAGTAGCGATACCTTTAAACCGAAGAGGGCTTTCCGTAGTAGTAGTACCTTACCTAGCACTTTATAGCCTTATAGTATCTTTATAAACACCTCTTCTTTAAGGCTAGTATTAACGAACGCGTTAACGGTATCGAACTATCTTATTTCTAGATTAAATCGGGCGGCGATCGCTATTAGTATACGGATGGACCGCGAGGCTAGCGTGGCGGCGTCGTTATTCTTAGTCTCTAACTACTTTTATTAATCTCCTCGCACTATAAGGCGTGCCTTACACTTAAGGGGGGTGCCCTCCTTATTAACTTTATAGGTGTATACCTATCTATAGGCGAGGAATTATTACTTATTAGCCTGATTACTACTTACCTCCTACTAGTAGCCTATCTATCGGTGCCCTTTAAGGTATTCCCCCTCGGCCTATAACCACCGCTCCCGTAACGGGTAAAGGCGTATATCGCGGTGGTACTTTAGTAAAGGCGGGAGATCCTCGCGGGTTATGTACTATAGCGGCTAAGAGGTATTAGAGGGAGTAGAATTTATAGCACCGATATCGTCGTTAATAGCTTATTTCCTCGCGCGTATAGGGTTATAAGTTCGTCTAGTACTAAAGAACGCCTTTTAGGCGTTATCGTTCTGCACCTTCTCGGTCTTATAGATACTTACGATAGTTCTTATAATAGATAGACGCGCGGGTAATAGGCGCGCGGCCGACGGGCACCCCTAAGGGGTATCTATAGCTATCCGTTAGTGGTTATCGTGTTCTTCTACCTTAAATCCCCTAACTACCGCTAACGCGATAAGGAATACACGCGCGGGATCTTCCGGGGATATTAAAGATATAGGAAATGGTTTAAACCTTGTAGTAGTAAACCGTGAAGTGTCCGTAGTAATAGCGGTGGCCTCTCCCGTAATAATAGCGGTAACGTCTCCTTCGTCCGTAGTAATAGCGGTGTTATCGCCTTTACCCGTAATAATAGCGGTAGTATAGTCTTCTCCTATAGTAATAGTAGTATCCGTAGTAATAGCGGTGCCCGTAGTAATAGGGGTATAATCTATAGTAATAGTAATAGCCTCTCTCGTAGTAATAGCGATAGCCTCGCCTTTACCCGTAATAATAGCGGTGGCGTTAGAGTTACGAGGTTCTAAATCTATAGCCTAGGTATTAGGCTATAGATTTAGAACCTTATCTATAGTAATAGTAGTGGCCTCTCTTATAATAATACCGACGGCCTTACCTTTATCCGTAGTAATAGCGGTGGCGTTAGAGTCTTCCGACTTAAGATCTATTACGTCTACGGCTATACCCCTTAATAGCAGGCTATTCGCGGTCTTATTAGATTAGGTGATATGGCAGGTGATATGGATAGATTATAGGCGTTCCCCGATTTCCTCGGTAGAAGCTATAGCTTATAGCGTTTTAATCCTACCGTTAAATATCTCGTCTTCGTTAAAGACTACGTCTCTCGTAGTAATAATATCCGTTAGGTATAGTAGCTAAATACGGAAGCTATTTGAGAATTAATATCCTACGTGATAACCGATCTATACCTTCGGTTCCAGCCTTTATCGGCGGTTTCTTTTAGCTTAGGTATCGCGCTCTTTTATAAAGGCTTTATAGCCGTAAGCTTATAGGTGCGTAAGGTTAGGTTAACGGCTGCGTAGGCCTTTGTATAGCGTTCGCTAGTCGTTAATATATCGTGGCGTCCTATTATACAAATATATAGCAGTCTTAAAGATCTTAGGCTAGATAGACGTGGGCAGATTAGCCCTAATCCTTATAGCCCTCGCCCTCCTTTTAACGATACCTTTAATCTATGCTATAACGCCGTTCTAATCCTATAAATATAATATTGATGGCTAACCTTCTACCCCCTTAATAGCGAGGAAAGCAACGACTTCTAGATACTAAAATATCTTAGAATCGGCCTGTAGAACGCGTGGCCTAACGTCGAATTAGGTCTTAAGCAGGGTAAAGATATCTTTCAACGCGTATAGAATAAAGCCTTAGTCTCTATTTTATAGGTACTAATCCTACGTATAACCTTTATACACGTCTATAACGAATATAATAGACTTATATAGGCCGCCTAGCGATTCCGACTCTTCTAGATCGTGAAAATTAATAGCTAGGGCCTCTCCGGGCTTTAACGAGTAAAAGGATAGTATCCGCCGGATCCATATAGGCACTTACGATTACCTATACGCGTTATAGTGGGCGGTACGCGGTCCCTTTATTCTTACCCCCTAAATAGCGTTAACGATCCTTATAAGGTTATTAGTGCCGTAATAGCTAAGGCATTTATACTACCGCTACGCTATATTCTTTTACGGTTACCGCGGTTATCGTGATCTTCTATACGGGTTATCGCGGGGGTGCCTTACCGAGACCGTGAATGTGGTAGCGGCTATAGCTTCCGCGGGCTCGATTATATACTAGCCGTGGATATCTAGTAGCTTATAGATAGGCCGGTTATCGGCGGAGTTAATAATAGTATTATTTACGGTATTCTAGCGGTAACCTTATAGGCGTAGCTAGCGTTCCGAGACGATATTAATAACGAATTCCTTATAGTTACAATATTATGGAGGCGTAGTAGCCCCTTCGTGCCCGATAAGGATTATACACGTAGCTTAACGTCTCCGTATCCGAGGATAAACGCCTTATAAGTACCCACATAAAGGGATAAAGATAAAGTATCCGTGGGTAGTCTAATAGCCGTAAAACGGCCTTAATTATTAAAGATATAGATTAACGATCCTAAGTCTAGGATCGCGTAGTATAATAGCGCTTTAGCTTAGTTAATAGAGAGGGATACCCCGTATTCTTATTATAATCTTAATAGTATCGTCGTATAACGATAGCGCGTTACCCCTTAGGTTAGGTAGGCGCCTAGTCTCCCTGTCGCGGTGACGGATAGGTCTTTTAAAACTATTATAGTAGGCATAGTATGATAGAGTTAATCTTCCTAGACTTCCTCTATCTTATTAGCGGTGATAGCCCCTAAGGCTTCCCGTCTCTTCTGTATCGCGGTGTCGACGCGGCTTTTAAAACTATAAATACGTATTTTCTTTTCCGCGACCTTTATAATATCTTCACGGCCACGCCAGGTATAAGGGCGTATATCCGGCCTTACATACTAATAGGCGGCGGTAGTATAGGGGTTCTTATACATTTTATAAAGCCTCCTTATTACGGGAGGGATAGCCTTTACGGATATATTACTATAAGGACGCTTTTTATTATTATCGTTATTAGCAGTATTCTTAGTATCGGGGAGGTTTCTAAGGGTATTAAAGGTGTCTCTCCTAACTCTAGGCTTTATAGCGGTGGATTATAGGCTCTTTATATTACTAAGAACTGTCTGTAAAGCCGTTACGAAGTCGTTAATCGTTAGCGTATTTTCCGTAATCTTATCGTAGTTACTTACTAGGTAGTTATTACTCTATTCCTAGGCGATAGGTTTAACGGCTTTTAACGCGTCTTCTAACTAATAGTCCGCGCTTAATAGCTCTAAAACGCCTATATATTTATAGTGTATTATCGCTATTTTCTAGCTTATAATGTAGCCGTCTATATCCTTAGGTATAGCCTTTATAGGCGTAGTATATCGTCGATATAGGACTAAGGCTTCCTTATAAAGGTCTATAAGGGTTAGTTCTACATACGTGTGTAAGAGAGTAATCTAAGCCCGTGGGTTATTTATAGTGTTATCCTATAGCTAGGCGAGGAGGCTACGTAATATAGTATAAACGGTCCCCTTAATATAGAAGCGTACCTTATTAAACTCCTTCTACTACCTATCGTAGTCTGCCGTTTCCTCGCGATATACGCGGCGATCTTATAGGTAGCGTATATACCCCTTTTTAAAGAGGTTATCGATAAATATAGGTATCCTGGTCGGTGGTTCTTTTATTACGGCCGTGGCCGTAGCCTTCCGGCGGGCGGCCGTCTTTTTCTTATTAGCGGCCGTGGCCGCCGTGGTAGTAGCCTCCGTGGCGTCCGTGGCCTTATCGTCCTCTAGCGTGATAGTAGAAGACGGAGTAGCCGTGGCCTCCTCCGTGGCTTTAGGGTCCACGGCGAGGGCTTCGTATTTACGAATATTAGGCGGCGTAGGTATAAGGAGGAGGTAGGCGTTAGCCTCCTTATCGCTTAGCTTTAGATTAAGATAGTTATCCTAGTAGGAGGCGGATTTACCGCGTACGGCGTGCTCCTATACTACCTAATACCTTTAGTTAACGAGGGTAGTAGCGGCCGCTTTCTATTCGGCGTTAGATACATTAAAAGATATCTTTACTTACTTATCGGTTAATTAATTACTTAATAGATTGGTTAGTAGGTTAATTAATCGCTTAATTACTCTAATTAGGTCGATAGTAGTTATTTTAGAGTGCTTGTATAGATATAATTACTTTTATAGTGGAGTAGGGGTAGCCTTATTAATATCTATCGTTTAGGCGTTATAAACCGGGCTTATAACTATCGCACGTTGAAATAGGTCTTTAAATAATTAACTTAGTAGAGCAGAAATCTCTTATATATATATTATATTAAGTTATATATAGGAGAGTCTCTTATACCCTTAATTTAGGTGGTAAAGACTCTATTATATGTACTAAGTCATTCAGATCCTATCCGGTCTTTTCCAGTATCCGCCCCTATTATATCCAAAGCCCTTAGTTATAGCGTGGATCCCCCCTGGATCCCCTATAGACCACGTCGTGGTCCGTGTGCCTATACGATAGTCGGCGCCCCCGTTATACTTATTCGGAACCTAAGCCCGCGGTAAAGTTTATATAATAGTATATATATAATTATTTTATAGATAGCGCGGAATACGCTAGAGGTAAAGGTCCTATTAGGATTATACGCCGGCGAGGTTATATTTATCCCCCGTATCTACTTAGATTCTAAGAAGGAAGATTACCCGTATATTATCCGCCGCCGTTAATTCCCGCTATAGCTTTATTTCGCGATAATAATTAATAAGTCGTAGGGCTAGTGGTTTAGTACGGTTAGCGTAGATTTCCGGTCGTACGCGTTTACTCACGGTTAGTTTTACGTTACGATATCGAGGGTTATAGATATTAAGAATCAATTTATTTTATTATAGACCGATAACGGTTAGGGCGATAAGCAGGCTTAGCCGTAGGTTAGCTGGTATATATCTAATATCTTATACCCAGAGGTCTTAATAGATTCTTCTTAATAGTTACTTTTACGGACGTAGTAGTCTATAATAGTACCTAGCTAATCGAAAACGCGGTTAGGAATTTTAATATATAGCCTATACTAAGGGTAGACGAAGCAACGAAGTAAATTACTTATTCCCGCCGCACTATAAACATAAAAATAAAATAACCATCAACCCTTTATAAAATAACGAAGCAAAAAAAAAAAGAAAAAAGAAATTCCACCATACCTAAACATAAAAGCAATAACTATTAACCCTTTATAAGATAATAAACCCGGGGAAACAAAGCCCGTTTTAATCCTCCACTAGAAGGCTATTCTCCAGGGTAGCGATTATATTCTTATGGTATTAGATTAACTGCTTCTTTTACGCCGTTATTATACCGGCAGGGAGTATTATAGCTAGCACCTCGATAATGCTAAAGGTTATTAGGAGAGGGGCGCTAGGGGTAGCGGGGGTAATAGGGGCGATAGGGGCGGGCTAGGCGGGCTAGGCGGGCGTGGCGGTAGCCGTATTTATTCCCGAAGAACTAACGGTGGTTATAATAGGAGGGGGGGGAGGTAGGGGGCCGGTCGCGGGAGCGGGGGTACTCTTTGCCTTTTTAGAAGGCATTACGGTTCTTATAGTATTATAGATTAATTAATTAGTATAGGTCGGTATTCGTTACCGTTATTATTACCCGACCTACGGTCATATTTACACACTTCTTCCCTTTGGAAGCGGGAGTGGCGGTGGCGGTAGCGGTAGTATTGTTATTGGCCCCGGGGGGGGGGGGGCGGTACGAATATTCACGGCCTTCCTAATTAAAATAGCAGTTATTATAGCTACCGCTAGCGACTCCCGAGAATGTATAGTAACGGGCGAACGGGCCGTCTTTCTTACTATAATACTTATAGTCTATCTGGAGGTCGCCGACGATTATTATTATAATAGCCTCTTAATTAGCCGGGCGACTAAGGTTAACGTCCTTATCCTCCCTTAATAAGAGGTCCTGTTTAGCCTATATTAATAATATCGGTTAGTATATAATAAGATAGTAGGTAAGTTAGTAACCTACTCGAATAATACGTATAGTATTAAGGGCCCCGGTAGCTTTATAGCCGCTATTATATATAAGGTCGAGAACCTTATTACGGTTAACTATATAGCCGTGCTTTATAGGTATCGTTTACTAAACGCGTGTGCTAGAGGAGGAGGCCGGCGTATTATATACGGGCGGGCGGGTAGGCGTACGGGCGGGCAAGGCAGCGGGCGAGGCGGCGGGTAAGGCAGCGATAGAGGCGGCGATAGAGGCGGCGACGGGCGAGGCGGGGGGGGAGGCGGCGGTCGAGTTATCGGGTAATCCGGACCGGGATTCCTGCGAATCGATAAGGGAGTCGGATAAAGCGGGCGGTATACTACGAATTACGGTTAGTATTATCGCTTTTTATAGAGTTAAGGCGTGTATTTATACTCGTAACTTATATGACGGCGAGGCTCTAACTACTTAAAATGGAAGGAAGGGAGTGATATTTAGATGGATAGAAAAAAACTATTACTTAGCGCCGCTACGAGATATAACAAGGGTCAATTAATTAAGGGCTTTATTTCCGTAAATAGTGTAGTTTAATAGTTGAAAATAGAAAGCTACTTTATGTGGATAATAAAAAACTAATAAAAACCGTCGTTATAGTGTAAGAAATAGTAAATAGTAGTAAAATAAAAGAAGGCGGGCGTTTTACGGTTATTTTCGGTTATTTTTGGTTATTTAGTCATTATAGAGCAGGTTATATAATAAACCCCCCCCCCCTTAAAAAGGAGGGGGGGGGGGCGAGCTTAGCGGCGTTGCCCGTAGGGCAACCTGCTAAGCTCCTAAAATATATCTTAAGCCGACGAACGCTACCCAGAAGTTATTAATTAAGCGGTATTAGGACGAATATATATAAAGCATTAGGCGTATGCCCTATAAATACTAACTACAAGTCTTTATTAAGCTATACTACGACGCCGAGACGTATAAGACTTATTCTTATTGTTGATATTATTATTATTACTAATACTATCCTTAATATCCTTCGAGTATATCCTTCGTACTCGAATAAAGGATATCTTCCCCGCAAGCCTAGACCGTTCTCTTTTGAGTCAGTTTATCTAATACGCGTTAGATAAAGGATACAAAGGATTACGATATTACTACGATATCAATCTTTATTATAATACTATTACGATATCGATCCTTTTACAAAGAATAAAGGATATCTAAACGATATTAACCCGTTCCCTCGGTTCGGTACCTTCCTTTCTTTATTCTGTATTCTTAATCCTTAATCCTTTATCTAAATCCCTTTTTCGATCCGAAGAAAATAATACGCGTGCAGAGATCCTATCTTATAATCCTATTATTACCTTCTTATTTTTCCACTGCTTTTCGTGACTTTCGTCCCTTCCGCTTTTTCGATATTATCCGATATCTTCAAAGATCTTTAAAAGGTTATAAGCCCGGAAAAGCTCTACTAAAGTCTCGAAATAACGTATTCCTTAATTACCTACGGTCGTAAGCTAAAAAGAGAATCCCCCGATTCTAAATAATAGTCCCTATTCCTATCCGATACTCCTCTTTATATGCTACTAACACTGTCTTCCTACCTACCTACTGACCTACCTGCCTATATACCTATATACCTATATCTACGATTCTACGGTTCGATCGGTCGGTCGGCTTAGTCGTACGCTTATAAATCTATAAAATCAGAAAAATTATAAAAGCCTACGATTACGTGAATTAAACGGGTATACAATTCTTTACGTACGGATACTATAATAACTATACCACGAGGGCTATTCTAGTTATTAATACTAGGATATCTTTTATTTCTTATAAGTCTTTGGTTCTTTTACCCTAGATTTCTATACCTGCACTATAAGCAGGAATAGGGTATAACTCGACCTAATACTTATACACGCGCTTAGTACTATTAAAAACGCTACGGACCTCCGACTATACAGCCGAGACAGTATTATCAGTATCCTCTAGTTTCTACGATATATCCTTAAGCGTCTAGTCTATACTACGTATAGACGTAGTGATATTATTAAGAGCTTATACTACGCTCGCTTAGAACTTAGTAGTAACGGGCGGGGCGGCGGACGGCTAGGCGGCGGCGGTAAGGGCGGGGGCGACCGGAGTAGGGGCGGCGGTAGGAGTAGGGGCGACGGGCGGGGCGGGCGGTTATAAGGGAGTAGCGATATTTTTACCCGATTTAGCCTAACCGAGGGCGACTTAGAAGTCACCGTAGGTATCCTAGAATTAGCGGCGATTCTATATAGAAGAATTAGTATAACAGCCACTAAGCGAAGGGTAGGTGTAAACTTATATCCTCGTTATTGGTATCCTTATTTATATGATAAGCGGTATCCTGTAGAGCGTTAGCGGCGTCGTGGGCGGCGGCCGGGAGCTATATTACTCTTTAGTCGCGGATACTATACGTATAACTGGTACGCCTACCTCGGAGCACTTATAAGTACGGCACAAGCACTTATAGTATTTAGCGTCGGCCCTGGCCGCGCTAGGGCCCGACTAGTAGTAATACTCGACACTATATTCCTATTTATACTATCGGGTAGTATACTACGAGTAAGGCGCGATACGATAAGGCCCCGGAGGGTTTTTAGGCGTGTGGCATTTCTTAGTAGGGGGGG
>NW_021167081.1:2293588-2382528 GCF_003711515.1 Sodiomyces alkalinus F11 | reverse complement strand
TAGAGTCTATATATCGTTAGTTACAGCCGACCTCGTAACCTTTAGTAATAAGGCTATAAACTTATATCGTTATCACTATTACCCTTATAAGGGCGCTTATTAGGTAAGGCAAAGTCGGATATCTACTAATAGTTAGCTACGGTACTAGACTATAGGCGAGGGGCGTGCTAACTCACTACGAGGAGAATATAAGCGGCCAAAACGCCGAGCTATTACTCGGCGATATTAGTGATACTGCTACAGACTTATAAAGTATCTCGGGGCTTCTTATAATATAGAAATTTAATTAAAAAGAAAATTAACTAAAAGGAGGCTATAGAGGGGGGAGGAAATAATAAAAACGAGGAATGGTAGGAGGTTTATTTTACTACTCTTCCTACGCTATTTAGGAGGAAGGAGTAACCCCCGGTTATATATTCGGTAAGCACGTTGTTTATAATAAGCACGCATACTAGCGAGAAGCTCGCGATAGCACCGCTATATAAGGGCTTCTTTATGCTATTTTAGCCTTAAAAGGATCTTAGCTGCTGCGGATTACCTCCCTTCGAGGGAGCCTTTAATAGAATCGAATAAAGGAGGCTACTTTTAGATTATATATAGCGAGGCCTGGATAATACGAGGTTATAACCGGGCGACCACGATACGACCGCGACCTCGCCTCCGGTAGGGGGGGGGGGGGGATATTATGAGCTATAGCCCACGGAATAGTCCCTAGTAGTAGCCGGGACTAAGAAGCACGGACCCCCTAGTAAGGCCTATACAATCCTATATATACTTAGCCGCCTATATACCGCGCAGACTTTTCCTTTCCTCCTTTCCTTCCTTAGTTCGAATAATGTATATTTTCGGCCTTAATATATGAATAACTTTTGACAAGCCGTCACACCGAGCACTATATTATAACTAGGCGAAGATATTTCTGAATAGGATTATTAGATACTAGTTATAATAGTTAATCCATGGATGGATAGATTAGGGAAAATCTAGAATATAGTAAGATCCGATAAACGGTCCTTATATAATCCGGATCGGTCACGTGTATCTATTCAACCCGATTAACCGGTTTGGACCGATTAACCTAATTGGTTAGAAAGTGTGCGGCCTACCTAATTAGTCAGACTAACTCCAGCAACCGATCTGCATGGTTATACTGGCTCCTTAAGGTACTTAAAAGGAAAGGGTACCCCTAATAGATTACCGCCCTAGTTAGTAGTTTCCTTTCGGACTATATAGCCTAGCTATTATATAACGGCAAAACGGGCCCCCGTAGTACCTCTACGGGAGCGTTATATAAGGCTCTCTAATCTCCCTTATCCTTTTTATCCTCTATATCTCTACCCTTTATAAGGAACTAACAAGGGTCCTAAAAGTAATAGTAGTAGGCTTTACTAATAACACGAATATTTTCGTTTATAGAAGAATAAGAATATAAACGCGGTATTGCCTTCCAACCGTGTAGTATACCTACCTAGACTACGAGCTGGCGAGTAGATTATAGTTTAAGCTAGCTAAGTATACTTATATCCAGTGTATAAACTCCCGCTAACCCTTACCTACCCCGCTCCCCCTTAGTACTACCTCGGTACTGGTAATAAAGGCGACACGACTTCTAGGTATCTAGCTTAATAGGAAACTTAGCTTCCGGCGATACATTAAGGAGGTAAAGAGTCGCCTCGTTACCTAAGTCTACACCCTCTTAAGGCTAAGTATAGTAGCGTAAGAGTATAGTTTCGTAGATATAAAGAGGCTATACCTTATAATAATAAGACTAGTAATGGTATATTACGGCTTAGCTATTTATAAGATAAGGGCCGGCCTCTGGTATAGCCCCGTAGCGGTACTTATAACGGTATAGACCCAGTAACTCTGGCTAGTAGTAGGAGCTTATAGGGCTATACCCATTAGAGTCCTCGACAAATAAAAAGCTATAACCCGCCCCCTTTACTCCTACCTGTTAAGTCTTAGTGTCTATAAGGTTCTCTGAATATAGGAAAAGGGCACCGAGGATAAGATATTAGCTAGGGTATATACCGCGGTAAAAGCCTTAGTAGTACCGAACTAGTATTATAGGACCTACCCCGTCCTTATATAGACCGCCTAACTTACCGCTCTAATACGCTAGGCGAGAGCCACGCTATAGGGAAGGCCCTTATAAAGGATATGGCAGAACCTAGATAGAAGCCTAGCGGCCTTATAAGTACGCCGTAGCAGTACTAAGCCGCCCCTAATACGATACTCTTCTATAATAGGTTTAAAGTCCTATAATAGGTGTTATTAGTTAGTGATATAATTAGAGGTGCCGAAATTAATCAATAGCTAGTTAAAGAGGTTACTACTAACGGTTATATTATTTATATATAGATAAGAGTATATCCTATAAGATTCCTTATTAGAATCCTCCTCTTAATTATCCAAGAAATTAGATACCTCCTTCGACGATTATTTCGGGTTTAACTTCTAAGAGTTCTTTTCGCACTCTTTTTAAGGCTTTTAGCGTCCTTTTTAATATTCTCCCAGAATCTCTTTTATTGTTTATTATACTACGTCTTAATAATAGGGTCGCTACGTTCTAAGATCACTTTTAAAGATATACATCCCTTCTTCCTACGTGTCTCGTTAACGTTTAGACACTTCTATCAGGGCTTATAATTATATTTACTTCTCTTCGTATTACTGTAGTCGTAGAGCTATTCCTTCTTTTATTATAGAGGAGAAGACTATTAGGTATCTTATTATCCCGAGTATAGCCGATATTCCATACCTTCTTTATCTCTACCTCCTAAGGTTACTATATAAAAGAATATTACCGTAGGCTTCTTACCGAGTCGGTATAGGTAGCGGCATTAAAGCTATATTGTATACTCCTCCACGATAAATTAGATTAAGGGTAGGTTATCCTCTTCTAACTATAGGAGCTCAATAAACGATACCTCTAACTACTCTAGTACTACGCTAACAATAACGTTAAAGAATCCGTTAATCTAATCTTCCTTAGTATTATAAGTTTTGAAGATCTTTGAAGATATCGGACAACATCGAATAAGCGGAAGGGACGAAAGTCACGAAAAGCAGTGGAAAAATAAGAAGGTAATAATGGGATTGTAAGGTAGGATCTCTGCGCGCGTATTGTCTTCTTCGGATCGAAAAAGGGATTCAGATAAAGGATTAAGGATTAAGAATAAAGAATAAAGAAAGGAAGGAACCGAACCGAGGGAATGGGTTAATATCCTTTGGGGATCCTTTGTTCTTTGTAAAAGGATCGATATCGTAATAGCATTATAATAAAGATCGATATCGTAGTAATATCGTAATCCTTTGTATCCTTTGTCTGACTCGTATTAGATGAACTGACTCGAAAGAGAACGGTCTAGGCTTGCGGGGAAGATATCCTTTGTTCGAGTATGAAGGATATACTCGAAGCATATTAAGGATATTACTAGTAATAATAATAATATCAACACCCCCCCGTAAGCTGGTTCTTATATAAGAAGGAGCAGCTTAAAAACGAGTATATATTATAGAGTTATAACGCAGAAACCCCAGTTAACTAACTAGGACTAATTATAAGAGGAAACATGAAATAAAACCTCTTAGGGAAATTTTTAAAAACCCTTGATTTCTTATAAAGGGAAAATTCGAAAACCCTTTTTATAACACTACGAAAACCCGTAAGTAAAACCCCTAGTTATAGTATTTATATCTAGGAACATCCGAAGATAAAAAACCTAGTTATAGACCTTAGTATTTTAATTGTTGAATTCGGGTGTAAGGTGGTATATCGTAGTCAGGCAACGTGTCGTCTTTATAGCCTAAATTCATATAACCGCATAGCGTATTATGTAGGTCTTTAGTTAGACCTTTAGTCATTATATCGGCTATATTAAATTTGTATTGATATAAACGACCTTTAATTTATTATTTTGTAGCTGTTATCGGCAGTAGTGATACTGACAGTCTATATGCTTTACACGTTTATGAAATTCAGGATTTTCACAAAGCTTCTTTACACTTTCGCTGTCTATTCATATAGTAGGAATCGATATATTATTATTATTAGTATTATTATCATTATTATTATATAAACCGAAGTTTACATCAGTAAATAACCTAAGGTTATATACTAGGTCTGTATATATATTATATATATAGATTCCTTCTTTAGAAGCTTCGGTTAAAGCCATATATTCTGATTCTGTTATTAATAAAGCAACGACTTTTTATTTAGTAGAAGTCCAGCTTATTAAATTATTTACACCTATATAATAGATATAGCCTGACGGAGAAGTCCTGTCTTCGATTATATCTGAAAAACTAGCATCAGAATAGCCGTAGATACTAATTTCTTTTTATTAGAATAGTTATATAAAAGCCCGATATTAGGAAAAGTGTTTATATAAGCCCAGACTCGATTTAACGCTATAGAGTGCTCTGAAGACGGATTACTCATATATCGAGCGCACTTAATAACAGCGTAGGTTATATCTGGTCTTAAGTGTAGTGCTAAATATAATAAAGCACCGATCTGTTATTGGTATATTTTAATATCGGCTTTTGACGCCTGTTCTTAATTTAGTACAAGGATCTTTTTATTTATATAGGGGGTATCAACGCGTTTAAGGCTTCGTTTATTATACTTATCGAGGATTTTATTTATATACGGCAACTGATTTATGGAAAGGGTCTTATTTGATTTATTTATAGTAATTTCGTGGCCTAATAAGGTATGAAGTTCACCTAGTTCTTTATGTGAAATCTTCTTCGATATTTGAGTAAATAAATACTGTATCGTTATAGTAGATGGGCTCAGTATCACTATATCGTCTACGTGGCATTGTAGTATAGCACGGTCTGTTTTATTCTTATAAAAAGTAAATATACCGTTATCGAAATCAGAGACGAGGCAGCCGATATCGCGGAGTATTTTTACTAGGAAATTATACCAAAGCTTGGGGCTTTAATTCAAACCGTATAAAGCTTTATTTAGTTTCTAAACTAATGTATTATTATTATTATTAGAGCCTTATTTTTCCTCGAAGCCTATGGGTTGTATAGTATAAATATCGGTATCTATATCGGCGTGAATGAAAGCGTTCTTTACGTCGAACTGTCTAAATTGCTAGCCTAGGGACACGCCTACTATAAAAGCTAATCTATATTTTTCGGGTCTACAGGTAGTAGAAAAGGTTTCTAGATAATCAATACTGAGTACTTGATTAAACCCTTGTATACACTAACGTGCTTTATATTTTATAGCCTCGTCTTTATTGTTATATTCAATTTTATATACCCACCAGCCTCCAAAGACGTTTAAGGTATTTTTCTGCTTATTATTATTATTATTATTATTATTATTATTATTATTATTATTATTATTATTATTATTATTATTATTATTATTATTATTATTATTATTAAATTGAGGCGTATCTTTTATACTTATTAAATCCTAGGTGTTACTGTTTTCAAGTTCTGTTTTTTCAGCTACTATAGCTTCTATCCACTTATCTTTATCAGAGCAGTTTATGGCCTATTTATAAGTTGCTAGTTCGTATAAAGAATTTACAGTGAAAAGAAAGTGGGGATCTTCTTGAAACTATAGGTTCCCGAGTATAGTATCTTCAGTTATATATCATAAGCGCTTATTATCATCGTACGATATATAATCGTTATAGTTTTCCTTCGAAGATTTAGAAGGGATTTAAATTTCTAACCTGGATTTAAGGCCGTTATTAACCGGGTCGGTTATATTTTCCTTATTATTATTTTCGGCTGGAATAATACCGCCCGCTACTCGAAGACCCTTTCGTCTTTTATTTTTATCCTTATCCTTATCTTCTTCTTCGGTTTGGATAGACCTAAACGTACGTTTAGTATTATTATAGTACTCGCCGAGTAGATAAGACTCGGGGTCGGAAACCGGTTCTACCTGCGGTATATTTATAGTAGGAGACGTATTCTTATTTATATAGGTTACAGGATTATTCTTATTAATTATAGCATCTAAAGAAGAAGTCAGAAACTGATTTTCAAGAATATAAACGTCACGATACTAGGTGGTCTTCCTAGGTCGAGGATTATATATTTTATAGTTATAATCGTTATAACCTACTAAAGTACCCTAAAGTGCTTGTGGATCCTGTTGCTTTGTTTTCGGGTCGTTATTTTCATAATATATAACGGGACCCCAAACCCGAATATTATTTATATTAGGTTTACAATGTTCTACTAATTCGTAAGGCGTTTTAAAGCCTACTGCTGAATTAGGTGTTCTATTATACGTATAAGCGGCTGAATAAACCGCATCCCCCCAAAGGTATTTTAGTAGGCCTGAGTGGAAAAGAAAATAACGGACTTTTTCTAGTATAGTCCTTATAACCCGTTCTATCGAGCCTTGAGTCTCGTGGGTATACGGGCGTTTTATATTATGATTTACACCGACGAACAGTCTTTTAAAGGAGGTATTCGTGAATTCTTTCCCGCCGTCGGTATCTACTTCTTTTATTTTTATATTATATTTATTATTTTCAACGGGAATTTTCCACTCTTTTATAGCGTTTATAACAGTTATTTCTAATTTATCTATGAGCAGTTTTACCTATAGATACCGTGTAGAACGGTCTATAATACACAGAATCCAACGCTTTCTATTATACGTTATAGGGTTGATAGGCCTGTATAAATCCATATATACCTTTTCGAGGTAGGAAAAATCCTTATATTTATTAATAGATTCTTCATTTATAAGCGTTGCAGACTTACTTTTTGTACAGGCTTCACAGCTCTGTATTTCTTATATATCTTCTTTAGATATATTTATAGTATCCTTATTTATATTTTTTAAAGCAATAGGGTTAATATAACCCATCTTGCAGTGCCATAGCGTTATGTTCTCTTTGTTATTTATTGTTTTCCGACGGTTATTTCGGTCTCTTTATTCTGTTCTTTATTCTACCGGTTTTCTTTATTCTACCGGTTATTCTTTTCTTTATTCTACCGGTCATTCTTTTCTTTATTCCACGACCTGTGACCCTAAAGAGTGGGTCTTTAAGTGGGTATGTTCTGAGACTGTGTTCTTTATGCCTAACCATTTCTTTGGTCCTAGAATCTGTTTCTTTATTTCTTTTCTTTTATCTAAAACAGTCTTCTTTGTTGCTGTTATATCTGAAATAGTCTTCTTTGTTCCTGTTATATTTATAGCACTATAGGGCTTTAAGGACCGTGACGACGACCCTATAACCCCCCCGTACGTTAGGGCCCGTGCCGAAGCCTAGTAAAGGCCGTTATGTAAAATAGCTCTAGTATAAACGTCGGTGGTTTTATTTTACTTATTTTGGAATAGAATAAGCTGGTTATTTCCTGTAATGCCGTAGATTTTCTTTTTATCTAGGACGGGAAGGCTAATGATATTTATACCTAATTCGGGAATATAAAAATAGTTCTGAAGCAGTATTATTCTTCCTGAATCGCTGAATTTAATATAATAGTCACGAGTACCTGGTAGTTTTATTTTATTTGCATCACCCTAACTAGCAGTACTTTCAGTAGTTTTATATATAGAAAAGAGCGTTTTATTTACTATAACGTGTGCTATAGCACCACTATCAATACAAAAATTCAAATCCAATTTAATTAAACTATCTGAAATCCTGTTGATCTTTTCCACTACCCGTCCTATATTTCTATTAGTATTTTAAGGGGTTTTATTAATTTAGGGTTTATTTTGAAGGATAAATACCTGGTCAATATCTATTAGGTCTTCCGCGTAGGGGTCAGGGAGACGTGTGGCCTTGGTTATAATAGGAACGTCTTCTAGAAGAGCCTCGTTATCCGAGTCTTCTTCTTCCTGATCTTCTTCTTCTTTTTCTTTTTCTTCTTCTGATTCTTCTTCTTCTTCGGCTTTATCGTCGGTATTAGCTTCCGAAAAAGGCTCCTCCGTAGGGGGTAAATCAGAAACTAAATTAATAGTTTCGTCGTTGCTTGTTTTCCCTAGGAGCTTCTGTTGCTCGCAGTGACGGAAGAAATTCAGTATTTCCGTCTCTCGTAACGATAGCTTCGACGGTGCCGTCTTGGTCTTCGGAGGCCTTTTATTTTTATTTACCCGATTTTGGGTATTTTTCCTTGAACCTGAATTTCCCTTAACTACCTAGCTAGCAGGGGCTTTTGTAGGGTGTAAAAAGAAATAGTTTGTCGGTAGATACCTAGATCTTTTGCAGTTACTATAGAAGAGGGTCTTCTGGTTCTTCTACTGTCCTCCGTTCGACTGTTTTTTCTGATTTTTCTGAGCTTTTAAAAGTAGGGCCTTCGAGGTGGAAGAGTCGATTTTCCTCGACGTATCTATTAGTTCAGTAACGATTTTATCGAACGTATAGCTATCGATATCGTGCCGAAGAGCCTGCGTGATCTATAAGGTGACTGCGTCGTAACGGTTATCGAGGCGATTCAGAGTCCAGGCAAAAACCACCTTATCTGGTAGAGTAATATCCCTTCATCGAAGGATAATTAACCTTTCTTAGACTTTATATAGAAAGTCCTCGAGCGTAGGGACTTCTAAGATATCTAGGTTGAAAAACGACGTAAGGACGTCGTAGTCGGCTTGAAAACCCTTTTTCTCGTATGGGGATTTCAGCTTTTCCTAGATTTCTGAAGTAAAATTAAGGTCCTGAACCTGCGCTAGGGGCCCGTTTTACAGAGCGGAGAGTAGATCTCTAGTAGTCTTTAAATCTTCTTCTATTGCCTTATTAGAGGCATCTTTAGGCAGGGGTTTTATAAGCTCTTTTAGAAGCTTTCCCTTACGTGCGAAGTAAGCACGTATAGCTATCGTCCAAGTTTAGTAGTCCTGACTACCCTTTAGCTTCTTCACGTTGATTTCCTTGAGTTTAGCCTGAGCGGGTATCTTTATAGCTCCTGAACGGTATTTATTTTGTTTATTTTGGATAAGAACTGATGAAGTTATACTATAAATAAGAAAAAATAGTCCTTTTCTTTATTGTTTTCTTTGTTCTAAGCATAGACGTGGTCACCGCAGTGATGCCTTTATTCGTGCGGGTCTAAAGTGGAACCGGTATGCAGTTCTTTGTTCTGAAAAAGGAAAAACAGCTCCGTAGATAAAGAAAAACGATACCCGTACGTGCGGATAATAGAATTTCTTTATTTCTAAAGACAGTAATCCTTTATTCCGGCGGAACTAAAGTGGGGCCGGTTGAATTCCTTTGTTCGCGAGGATCCTAAAGTGGGTCTTCGCGTAGCGAGGGGATTCACGGTCGCGTAGAAAACACGATATTTGTGTAGGATTGTATGGTCGGAAAACATACAGGGGAAATCTCAGGTAGAACTAAAGACTTATAAGGAACAAAAGATATCCTAGTATCAACAACAGAACAGCCCTTGTGGTATAGTAGTTATAGTATCCGTACGTAAAGAACAGTGCACCCGTTCAATTCACGTAGTCGTAGGCTTTTGTGATTTTTCTGTAGATTTTGTAGATTTGTAAGCGTACGACTAAGCCGACCGACCGATTAAACTGTAGGATCGTAGATGTAGGTATGTAGGCAGGTAGGTAGTGTCGATAGTATGTGAAGAGGAATGTCGGATGGGAATAGGGACTGTTGTTTGGAATCGGGGGATTCTGTTTTTGGCTTGCGACCGTAGGCAATTGAGGAATGCGTTGCTTCGAGACTTTAGTCGAGCTTTTCCGGGCTTATAACCTTTTGAAGATATCTGACGATATCGGATAAACGGAAGGGACGAAAGTCGAGAAAAGGAGTGGGAAAAATAAGAAGGTAATAATGGGATTGTAAGGTAGGATCTCTGCGCGCGTATATTCTCTTCTTCGGACCCAAAAAGGGATTGAGATAAAGGATTAAGGATTAAGAATAAAGAACAAAGAAAGGAAGAACCAAACCGAGGGAACGGGTTGATATCCTTTGTTCTTTGTAAAGGATCGATATCGTAATAGTATCGTAATATATATCGATATCGTAGTAATATTGTAATCTATTGTATCCTTTGTCTGACTTAAAAGAGAACGGTCTAGGCTTACGGGGAAGATATCCTTTATTCGAGTACGAAGGATATACTCGAAGGATATTAAGGATATTATTAGTAATAATATTAATATTAAAAATAACCACGCTAGTAACGGTTATACCTATAAGCGTAGAAGCCCGCCTATACTCCGCGTATTATTAGAATTCGGAGATTATAATATTAGCGCGACCGAGTATAAGTATCTCCCTAAGTAGCTAAGTATACTCCCCTAGCTCTATAAGACTAAAGCGTCTAAAGTCTTTATCCGATAACGTTAACCCTAATAAGGGAGTAAGAGTAGCAGGACGGGCGTTCTCTTCCGCTATAACGTTAAAAAGGACTAGGCCTAAAACTACCACCTTACCTACGACCTTGTAAGGAGGAGATAAGGGTAACTATTCCGCCCTAATAGCGACCTCTTTTAAAGGTAATATATTTAGTCCCGATACTATTTTTTTGATAACCTCCGAGGGAGGAGAAAAGACTAATATAAGTACCTTATTAGCGACCTTTATTACTGGAGGAAGCGAGGCTAGTTTAACCACCTCGTTAATAACCTTAGGAAAAGGCAGCGAGGCTAACTACGGTACTACCGCTTTTTAGACCTCCTAGGGAGGAGAAGGGGCTGACGCGATTACTGTGCTAAGAGCCTCCGCGGGATATATAGCTATAGGTAATATCGCCGTCGTCGCTTCCTTAGCTATAAGGGTATCCTAAAACGCCGCGTAGGCGTTAAGATACGGTTCCTACTCCTAGAAAAAGAGTTAGCGATACTATCGAGACCTCTTAAAGGGGAGGAAGTCTTATAGGGGCGTTCTTAGTATTATCGCTAATAAGGGTAGCCGTCTCGAATAACTTCTACGCGTAGCCTTTAAGGTACGCTAGGAGAGGAGTATACCGGTATATCTTCGTAGAGTATATATAGTATTTCTTCCCCCGACTAGTCTAACTACGATAAAAGCGCTTATACTTCCTATCGGCGATATCGCGCGTGTAAAGGAGGCACGGCTTAGTATAAACGCTACTAAAAGGGTACTTAGGAGGCCGACTACCCACCGATTTCTTCTTCTTAGGCGGCGGCGAGGGCGATAATATAAACTATTATACGGTTAGTATCGCCTTAAGACGTAAGAGCGTTATACCTATATCGTTATCGGTAGCACGGTTACTACTATTCTTACTCCTATTATCGCCGGGGGCTAGCGCCGTCTATAAAAATACTATAAGTTAGTAAAGGGTTCTTAATAAAAAGATCGCGAGCGAGAGACGGCTTACCTTAAATGGGGAACTCTTAAACTAGCCGAGTGTTACTATTATTATCTAAGGACGGGCGATATTAGAGGAATCGTCGCTATAAGAAAGAAGAGTATATATATAACCGCTATTACTATTATTATTATTATTAAAGGTAGGGAGGGGAATAGAGGAAGAGAGGGCCTACGAGGAAAACGGGGCTGATATATCTACGGATAGTATCTACGCGAGGGTAGCCTATAGTACTATTTTGGGTATATAAATAAAGGTTAGTATACTACCTAAGATTTCTTTAATATTAAGGTAAGGGCGAGGTAAGATAAAGAGACGCGACTATTACTTTATCACCGCGACGTAAGGGGGAGCTAAACCACGACGGTAACGCGTGGTTGTATAGCCTCCGGAGGGAGAGGGGGGGGATAGTATTACGGGTTAACCCCGATATAGAGGATCCGGCTATACTCCGGATCTTCCTAACTACGTGCTTAGTTAACGGACCTATATTGCTAAGTCATCGCTACCTTATAACTAGCCTAGCGCTATAGACTTTTCTCCTTTTCCTTCTTCCTTCCTTAGTTCTAGATAATCTATTATTACGACCTCACTTAGTGCCACGACCTATAACCAGTCGTTCACAGGGAGATAGCCATATCGGGGATTATCTAGATATAGCTCCTTTACTCTCGGATATCGGAAGAATCCTTAGGTATATCCTACTCTTAACGTAAGAGCGTATTGGCCGCGATATTATCGGCCCTTCGCTTATACTCTAATACGAAGTTATACTAGGCGAGTTTAGCTACCTAACGACTCTAGCACTTAGTTAGGGCCCTTTTAGTTATAAAGTATTTAAACGCCTTATAATCGGAGTAAATCTAGAACCGGCCGCTACCTATAAGCTCGGCTTTCTAAACCTATAAATAGTTTACAATCGCTAGTATGTCCTTATCGTGAATCGGGTAGTTATACTTAGCGGAGTTAAGTTAGCGTGAATAGTGTATAATAACGTACCTATATCCTTATTCGTCTTCCTATAAGAATACGCTACCTAATATAAACCCTAAATAATCCGTTTCTTGCCAGGTCTTTCTTCCGGGTTACTATTATTATAAGTAAGGCTCTTCCTATAACTTCTACTATAGTTCCTTAAAGGCTGCCTCTTATAGGGGCCCCTAATAGAATAGGGCGTTCTTCTTTATTAGGGCTATAAGTAGCGCCGTAATAGCTATGAAGTCACGGATAAATATTCTATAGAAGCTAGCGAACCCTAGGAAACTTCGTACTTTAATCGCGGAGACTAGGGCTTCCTATCCTATAATAGCTTTAAGTTTCTCGGGGGTATAAGATACTTCTTTTTCCGCTATAACGATAAACCTTAAGTATTTCACCGTCTTAACGCTAAGCTCGCACTTCTTCGGGTTAAGGTTTAGCCTAGCGTCTATAAGGGTATAAAGCACTCGCTATACCTTCTCCTTATAATCCTTATAAAATCCGTTTAAGTAGATTAGGACGTTATCTATATACACGGAGATAAAATAGTTAAGGAACTCCCGTAACGATAAGTTAATATATCGCTAGAATGTTATAGGCGCGCCGGTCAACCTAAAAGGGTATATTAGCTACTCGAATAGTCTAAACCGAGTACGGAATACGGTCATATACTCGTGCCAAAGTGCTATCCGTATCTTATAGAAGGCGGCGACGATACTTAGCTCAAGAAGCCACTTTGCCTTAGCTAGGTTATATAGGGTCTTTATAGATAAGGGAAGTAGGTAGCGATTTCGCTAAGTAATCGTATTTAGAGCGCCGTAATTATAATAAAATCAGAGGCCGCCTCCTAGCTTCCTTATAAGTAGTACGGGCACGGCGGTAGCTAAGGTACTTATACAAATAAATCCCTTATCTATTAAATCCGTTATTATCTTTCGTAATATAAGGATCTCTTTACGTAATATATTATAGAGCGGGCCCTATAGTAAGGCTTATTCGTTACTACTGCTATGCTTTTATAAGTAGACCTTATAGTCGGCGCTAGGTCAGTACAGGGGTAAGCGTATAAAGTATAAGGGCGCGAATAAGTCGCCAAACTCTTATATAATACTCTTAGGGATATATCCTCGCGGGTCGACTAATTCCTTTACACTTAGGGCCTTTTCGATATCTTTTAACGATATAGCCTATAAACCCTTTTCCTATCCTTTTCCCCTTTAATACCGTAATCGTCTATATAGTCCCGCGAATATAGACCCTATTATTAATACTATAGCACGGATCTCTTATACTACCTTCGGCTCCTTTTCGTCTTAGTGTTACGGCCAACGGGCCTAACATACACTAACATAAAGGATACACTGGTATATAACGTACTAGGACGGTTAACGTACCAGGACGTAACTAAAAGATAACTCAGGAAGAGGAGTGACGTGCTCCGGCACGTGACCCCGCTGGGAAGGATATATTAGTACCACTAATAAGTATAGGCCAGGGCGCTATAGGGGCCACCTAGGTAGGCAACCTACTTCACGAATATTCACTAACGGAGAGGTAAATATCGAATGAATATCGAGTGAACGTTATAGGGTTATTCACCAGGGCCCTAGTAAGTAATAAGCTATATATACCAGAGTATTCTAGGCCTTACTTCTACTAGAGAATAAGGTATCGATTAATCTAAGTCTTTACCTAGACTACTATTCTACACTTAAACCTACCTTATAAAGAAAACGCCTAGTCTTTACGATATAACTACGACTAGACTACTACGAACGATAGTTATTACTCTTTAGTTAATATCCTCTTCTTATTTTAAACTAAAACCTTAACGCTAGTCCCCTATCGTCCGCTATACTATAAAGGACCGGAAGCCGTCGTAATATTTTAATCGATCCTGTTTAGTAAGTAGACCTTAACACCTAATAAGCAGTACTCTCTTGATAAGAACGATATATCGAATAACGCTAATACCACGGGTAACGCTACTAATAATGCTAGGACGACGGCCACCGCGGCCGCCGACCTAATATAAGCTATATGTAATTAAATTACGTAACTCCACCGAGAGAACCAGTAACTCCGAGCTTAGATTAAGGCACTACGTCCTAGTAACCTAAGATATAAATACCTAGAGCTATCTAAGTACGATAGGACTCGAGGATAGCTATAAGGCTTCCTAACCTATCTCCGTAGGTATTTCTTATTCTATGGGGACACTCTTAACACGGAGGAGGCGAAGGTTCTCTACGCTATAGTACTCCTCACGGAAAACGCCTATGGATAGTTTAAGCCTATCCACAGGGACTATCTAGAGCACCTTAATAATTCTACTAAGAGGGAGGACGATACTACGGCTATTTTCGGCGATTTCGAGGTCTTTACTTAGCGACTCGGCGGTATCTTTAGGTAACCCGATAAGAAAAGGGTTACTGTCTAACGACTTAAAAAGCTTTAATAGACTAAGTTAGTAGCCGATTATACCGCTAAGTTCTAATAAATCGCCTTAAAGCTTAACTATAATAATAAACCCCTTATAGACTAATACTATCGTGGACTTAAAGACGAAGTTAAGGATAAGCTATATAAACTTAACCGCCCGGAAGATTTTAGCACGTTTATAGCCATAGCTATTCGGATCGATAACCGATAATTTAAATAACGAATAGAGAAACGCCAGAACTCGAATACCACGATATATATTACTTATTATAGGAGGAACTAAGCTAAGACTAATAGGAAGCTATACCCACGCTAATTCGGGAGCACCTTATATAGATACTATAGTAATTCTATAAAGCTCGATAATATTAACCGATAGAATAATAAGCAGGGCAGGAAAGACATAAGTAAAGTTAAATACTATAATTACGATAAAATAGGCTACTTCGCGCGTAATTACTAATAGCCTAAGCGAGAACGATTATAATAATAGGCTAATATAATCGGAAAAGAGAAAACCCAGAAGGAAATTAACGCTATCGGATACCTAGAAATTTATAAGGATAAAATACCACACACTAACCTCTATTAGATAACCTGCTACGATAACTATTATCTAGTATACTAATTAGAGAAGGACGGAGCTAGATATTACCCTAAAAGACCCTAGAAGATACTCGCTATAGTATCTAATAACGAGTACGATAACGACTATAGCCTTAAAATCCCTGATTAGGATAATAATAGACTAGCTTTATAAACCACCGTAGAAATCCTTTAAGAACACGGATAGGCGAAAGAAGAAGCTAGAAGATAGAAATAGATCTTAGAGATCTAGAGGAAATAGGAAGTCCACACGAATATTAGTAGTGGAGGCTTTAGCGCCTTCTAGGAAGTAGGACTTACTCCCGAAGAGAAACACTAACTTAAGAAAGAAGATTATACACGTTACGTATAGGAGGAAATCGCTAAACTTAAAGAGTAAGATTAGGAAACGGAGTCTAACGGAGTTCCGGATAATAACACGAACTTCCGGTATTAACTTATAGAAACGGCCGACCTAATCGAAGACGAAACTATCTAGCTACAGATACTCGATTAGCTCGTGGAAGAACCCTTTAGATAAACTTACTAAGTCCGTTTTACTAAACCTAGCTTTAATAACGCTTACTGTAAAGCACCTACGAATACTAGCGAAGAATAATAATAAACTTTATATTAGTGACCTTACTATACTTAGGAAGACCGAGATACTTTTACCAGCTTAATAATAAGCCTATAAGGATCGGATAATTAACTACCTAAGTACTAAACGTATAAGAAAGGATAGATAATACACGCTAACTATCTAGGCTATAGCTTAATCCTTTAGGCAAATTATATCGAGGATATATACCCTATATATAAGAAACGTAAATAGGCTAATAACTTCTAGCCACGGAATAAAGAACGAACCCTAGAAAATAGAGTCTATTTAAAAAGATAATATAACGACTAGGTTATCACGGAGACTAAGGATAAAGGACGCGAGATTCGCCTCTAACCACCTAGATATAACTACTACGAATACCGGTTAGACGAATATAAAACTACTAACTATATAGTATACGCTACTAAGAAAATCCGATAACTAGAATAAGACTAAGAAGCTTAGGAATCACGCTTCTAGGCCCTCGATAAACGCCTATAATAAATAAAATAGCTCTTAATCTAGTATAGGTTCTTAGATAAAAAAACACCCCTCGAATACTAAGCTAAACGGGTAAAAAACTAAGAGTATACTATCGTAAGGAGTACGCGAGAGGCACTCGATAAATATACTCTATAATATATAGTAGTATAGGGTATTATTATATTAGAATACGACTCGATAAATATAAGATAAACGTACTATTAGATATAGGCGTTATAGGAAACTTTATTTTACTAGCCGCTATAAGAAAGTTCTTTATACCCTGGGTTAGGAAATACCTAGAAGACAAGTATAAAATTACTCCGTATACGGGAAAGAACTAGTCCTTAGAAGAAGTTATTATTAGCTAAGAGACTATATACCTTTAGGTTAAAATTCAGAAAAATTCAGAATAAGACTAAAATAATAAAGTTCGACGTATACGATATAGGCTATAAGGGCGTTATCCTTAGTAAGCTATAGTTTAACGAGTAGAATCCCGATATAGACTAGAAGCTCGGCTAGCTTTAGTGGAGATTAGAGAGTAAGCAGAAGACCACGAAGGAAACCTTACCCGATCCCGATATCCGTTAAAAATAGCAGGAAGAATTACCGACGAAGGAGCCTTAAAGAGACTTAGATAGCCGCTAAAAGTCAGGGACTAAGGCGAAGGAAGTACGAAAGACTTTAAGATAGTAATAACGGTATAATAACCGACGCGTAATAAATATTATTAAAGGAATCTATTAGATTATCTAAGTAGAGAAAGGACTCGCGGAAGGCGATCACGATAGACTCGCTAAGGTATTACTAGAATACCGTCAATACGGGAAGCTATTTACCGAAAATCTAAAGACTAGATTACCGAAATATCGATACTACGATTATAAGATACCCCTTAAAGAGGGTATATACCCGAAATTCTTTCTAATCTACGGACTAAATTAAAAGGAATTAGATACCTTAGAAGAATATCTTAAAGAAATACTAGTAAAAGGCTATATTAGAGTATTATAGTTACCGGCAGGATACCTTATCCTATTTTTACAAAAGAAAAAAGGTAAACTACGACTATATATCGACTATTAATAACTTAATAATATAACTATTAAGAACCGCTACCCACTACCTTTTATCTCGGAGATACGAGATTAGCTAGTTAGAGTATAATAGTTCATAGCACTTAACTTAAAAGGAGCCTATAACTTAATCAGGATTAAGAAAGGAGAAGAGTAGAAAATAGTATTCTAAATAAAACGAGGATATTTCGAGTACCTTATTATACCCTTTAGATTAATAAATACGCCAGTATCGTTCTAAACGCTTATTAACGATATCCTAAGGAAGTATCTAGACTACTTCGTTATAGTATACCTGGATAATATCCTTATCTTCTCTCAAACACTCGAAGAACACTAATAACACGTTCATATAATCCTATAACTCCTATAAAACGCCGACCTACTAATTAAACCAGAAAAGGTATAATTTAACACGTAAGAAGTTAACTTTTTAGGGTATACGATACGACCTAACGAAATCTCTATAGATAAGGCGAAAATCTAATACGTCTTTAAGTGGCTATAGCCGTAAAACGTTCGCGATATTTAGTCTTTCCTCGAAGTCGTTAACTACTATCGACGATTTATTAAGGACTATAGTAAGATTACTAACCCCTTAACTAAAATAACTAAAAAAGGACTCGACTTTAACTAGAATAAAAGAATAGAAGAAGTATTCTAAGCCCTTAAAGGAAGAGTTACTAGCGAACCTATCTTAGTAATACTAGACCCCGATAAAGTATATAAACTTAAAATAAACGTATCCGACTAGGCTCTAAGAGTATAACTCGGGTAATAAGACGTAGAAGGAAGACTATATCCTATAGCCTTTATATCTAAAAAACTCAGTAGACCAGAACTTAACTATTAGATCCACGATAAAGAGCTAATAGCTATTATCGAAGCCTTTAAGGAATAGAGACCGTATCTATCAGGAATGAAATACCCGGTATAGGTCTACACGGATTATAAGAACCTTATATAATTCACTACTACTAAGGGTCTTAATAAACAGCAGATCCGATAGGCAGAATTCCTATCCGAATTTAACTTCTATATTTAATATATAAAAGGAAGCGAAAATAGTCGCGTAGATACACTTAGCTAACTAGGAATATCTAATAAAGCACCTAAACTATAAGCTATACTCTAATAGGAAGGAGAAGCTCTTACCCTTAAAAATAAAGGAATAAATAGCATTAATCGGATAATTATTACCACGTTTAAAGAAGTACACGCCTCGCTAATATATAGATATTAAGGAGTTTATAAGACCTACCGCCGATTATAATAATAATACGGCTATATAGGAACTAAACAACGAGTCAGGGACTTTATTCGTAACTACGATATTTACTAGAAAGCAGAGAGCAGCCGATATAAACCTTATAGACTATTAAAGCCACTACTAGTAGTAAATAGACCTTAGGAATCGATTATAATAGACTTCGTGACAGGATTTCCGATATTTAAAGATCCGGTAATAAGAATCGCCTATAATAGCGTATTCGTAATCGTCGACCGATTTACGAAGTGTACTCTTTATATTCTATATATTAAAAACACTATAGTAGAGGAACTAACTAGTATCTTTCTTAACTGCTTAATCCGGGATCACGGTATACTATATAAGATTATTATAGATAAAGATAAATTATTTACTGGTAACTTCTAGAAAGTAGTCGTGAGCTAGCTAGGGGCGAAATATAAGTACTTAATAGCATTTCACCCTATAACCGACGGATAAACCGAAATCATAAACCAAATCCTAGAATAATACCTATAATACTATATAGGATACGAGTAAGATAATTAGGTATAGTACCCACCGCTTATATAATTTATATATAATAGCTTATTAAACGAGTGAATAAGGAAAATACCGTTCGAAGTAAACTACAGATATAATCCGATAGTATTAGGAAACCTTTAAAAGGACTAGATACGCTAAAAGCAACAAAAATAGTTAAAAGTATAAAAAAACTACACGAAGAACTACGAACCGACCTAGAGATAGTTAGAACACGAATAAGTAAGTACGCGAATTAATTAAGGATTAAGGGACTAACCCTTTTAAGGGAGGACCGCGTCTACCTTATTCGTAACAATATTAAAATATAACGACTAAGCGATAAATTAGATTTTAAAAAGCTAGGACTATTTAAAATCCTAGAGAAAAAATCAGATATAAACTATATCCTATTACTACCTCCGATAATAAGGATATATAATAATTTCTATATTTCACTACTTAAACTAGCACTAACAAATATAAAAATAATATAAGACACGATCGTGGTCGACACTAACGATATATATAAAGCAGAACGAATCCTCGACTAAGAGACGCTAGACAGTACCGAATATTTTATTAAGTGGAAAAACTACGACCACGGCGATAATATATAGGAACCTAAAGAAAACCTAATCTATTATAAGTAACTCCTAAAGCAATACTGATAAAACACTATCAGGACCTAGGACCGGACGCCGCGGTCTACGTAAAATCAATATCCGAAAGATCACCTATATTCTACGCTATAATTTAATTCTAATTAATCACGTTAACCGTACTAGCCGTCTATATAGCTAATATAGCCTCCGACTCCGTATAACGGACCTCGGCTTCCTTCCGTTCTAACTCCTTAAGCTCTTCCACGCTCGTAAGGTTCTTATATACTATCTTAACCTCTTTCTTATAAAATAATCGGCGTATCTTTCGAAGGCGAAGCAAACGGGCTAAGGCCTTATTTATTTCCTATCGAGCACGGGCCTTAGCGGCCTCGAGCTCTTAAGGATAGGCCACTAAAACCTCCTCCGCCTACTCCTCCTCACGCTTAAGACGACGGAGTTCGTTGTGGATACGGCTAACTAAAACACACACGGTTAGGAAAGGAGTGGAGGAGGGCGAGGGAGGTAACCCACTAGAAGATATAGGAGCCCGCGAAGAGTCACAGCAACGACCGATAGAATAATAAGACGAGCAGCGCCCGATACCGTCTAGGACGAAATAAGGAATCGACCGGTCGAAATAACGCGAATAAGGCGAAACCTCGAAACCCTAATCGGCGATAAAAGCGGAAGTTCGAACTCGGTTAAGAGAGGAATAGGAAGTGGCGGATTTAGCAGAACGTTTCTGCACACGGTTAGATATAATAGTTAGCTATAGAAGAAGAGAAGAAAAAATAAGGGAAAACGACGAACCTAGGGGTGGTCGGCCTACTTATACAACCGCTAGGATAGCGCTTAGAAGGGAGGAGGTAATATTACGGCTAACGGGCCTAATCTATACTAATATAAAGGATATATTAGTATATAACGTACTAGGACGGTTAACGTACTAGGATATAACTAAAAGATAACTTAGAAAGAGGAGTCACGTGCTCCGGCACGTGACCCCGCTAGGAAGGATATATTAGCACCACTAATAAGTATAGGCCAGGGCGCTATAGGGGCCACCTAGGTGGGTAACCTACTTCACGAATATTCACTAACGGAGAAGTGAATAACAAGTAAACATCGAGCAAACGTTATAGGGTTATTCACTAGGGACCTAATAAATAATAAGCTATATATACTAGAGTATTCTAGGCCTTACTTCTACTAGAAAATAAGGTATCGATTAATCTAAGTCTTTACCTGGACTACTATTCTACGCTTAAACCTACCTTGTGAAGAAGACGCCTAGTCTTTACGACGCAACTACGACCAGACCACTACGAACGATAGGTACTGCTCTTTAGTTAATATCCTCTTCTTATTTTAAACTAAAACCTCGACGCTAGTCCCTTATCGTCCGCTATACTATAGAGGACCGAAAGCCATCGTAATACTTAGAGTCGGATATCGATATCGGCTACTCCGTAATAGAGCCTTTATTCCTTAGCGTGGAGGACTATACTATTATATTCTATCTATAAAAGCCTAAGGAAAAGGTCCTAGTCTGGACTTAGTACTATATACCGAAAACGCGCTTAGTAGACCCCTGTATATCTAGAGTAAAGACTATAATACCGGCCTTACTAGCCGGTTTAGTCTCCTCCGAGAAGCCATTAAGTAGTCGTTTCTTCTTATCGATTAATAGTAAGCGTATTTTTCGAGTAAACTTCTTATTGATAGCGGTATAGTAGTTATAACCCGTATCTATAAAAGCGTTCATTAACCTACTACTATTAACTCTTACTTAGATTAATACTAACTAACTCCGTAATAGCGGTTTACACTCCTCCTACTCGTATTAGTCTTACGCTATCGGCTCCGGTGCCCGATTTCGTACTAGAGCTACTCTTTTTCTGAGTCTTCGGTATTTTCGGGAACGTCTTCGGATCCCTCCTCTTAAGGGGATATTCGGGCTACTGTATCCTTCTTACTCTTATAGTGCCGTTAAACGTGGCCCTTCTTTTAGTAATTCTAGTATATAATATTCGCGTAGTGGTTAGGTTTCTATTAGGTCCCCTTTAACTTACCGACCTTATTCACTCTACCTATAATAATATCGCCGTTAGCATCCTTAGCCGGTTTACGGGCGACGGCAATCGGCCGGTATAACTTACTAATACCCTTTTATCTCTACGCGATTATTTATACCTTATCGACCTACTTAGTATAGGTATCGGAGAGATCGGCTACTACTAGGCTATTATATAGCCTATTATTTAGGGCGCCATCGAGGAACGATATCTTAATATAGTCTACCTAGTTATAGCCTCTTACTTATATTAGGTTCCTTTTAAAGGTTAGTAGGAAGCGCGTGAACGGCTAGTCAGGTTTTTACTTTATCGCTCTAAGGGTATTAGTAGCGCGGCCTTATTCGTTACGGTCCTTATATATACGGTTAAGGTAGGCTATAAATTCTTCTAGGTTAAATTTACTATTTATACCTCCGTTACCGAAAAAGGTACTAACCACCTACTAAGGCTAAGTCTCTAAGCACGCGTTACTTAAATACCACGCCTCCTTATTACCACGAAATAGCAGGCTATCGAGTTTAAGTTTTAGTCGTATAGCCTAGGACTAGGCGGCGTATTCTGTGCGTTTTCCACTAAATTTTACGGGAATAGTAACCTAGTATACCCGGTATAAGAGCGTGGGTGCCGGCGGTAGTGACGGGATCGGTATAGTAGTCTCTGCCTCTAAGGGCCTAGGTAAGGGCGAGGGCGTGATAACTAAGGTAGGCGTTAGGTGCGTGGTGGGTATAAGGTACGGGTTAAGTTAAGACCTCTTAAAGGCCGCTTATAGGCTAGCGATTATATTATAAATAGGGGCGATATATATCCTTACCGCTTTTTATACGCGTTATAACACGTGTTTATCGATTTCGTTATACGAGGTCTTTATAACCTGCCTTTAGCCCCTTAGTGGGCTCGGGGCGAAGTGGCCCGGACCTCCTTCTATATAAGCGTTAAAGCTTATAATTTTATAAGTTCGAATATATAACGGTTTATTAAAAGTTATTCACGTATTAAGGCTGAAAATATAGATTATTCGAACTAAGGAAGGAAAGGAGGAACGGAAAAGTCTACGTAGTGTGTAGACGGCTAAGTGTATATAGGATCGCACGGGCCTCGCTAAGGGGTCTATGCTTCTTAGTTCCGGTCACTGCCGGGGATTATTCCGCGGGCTATAGCCCGTAATACTCGGAGGCGGATTCCTTCGGTATTCTGGAAGCTATTAATCTAATTACGGCAACCAGGGTACTCGAGAGTAGTTCCAGCCTACTTAAACGAAATACTACTATTAACGCATTAGACTTTCTAGAATATAAAGACCGATATTATCACCCGTCGTTACGTCGCCGGGATATTCTTTTAATCTAAATACTGTTTTAACCTTAATACGATATACGATATAGATTCGACCGACTAAAGGCTCGACCAGGGCGTTATATACCTGAAAACTACCACGACTACAGATTCGACCACGGGAGTACCGGGCGGCCAGGGCATCGCGAGCCTAAAAAACACGACGATATACGATATAGATTCGACTAGAGATTCCCTTAGTTAGGGCGTTACGTGCCTAAAAACCACGTTACTATTTTCATTATTTAGATTTTATAGCTTCGTCTTCTGCCTTAGACTAGGACTCTACGTCTTTACCCTCTCTCTCGCCCTAGGACTTTAGTCCCCTATGGAGTCTCTTCGTTAATAGCTTTAGCTATAGCTTGGAGAGCGTGTCGACTACACTAGTTAGAGGAATAAGCTAATTCCTATTCCTCCCTCTTCCCCTTCTTCTTTTTCTTCTTTTACTTCCCCTTCTTTTCCGGCGGCCTTTTATACCTCTTCCCCTTCTACACCTTTTCCGCCTACTTATACAACTACCGACCTAACGCGTGTACCCACGCCGCTGGCTGCCACGACCTCCGAAAGAATAATCCCTTATATATGGATTAGTCTAATCAGGGTAATATAGGCCCCGAAAAGATCCCCTCGCGCGTTATGCCTCCTCCTCGCCGTACTTTAACTCCCGTCACGACCGTGGTTTCGACTCCTCCTATTACGACCTCGATTCCGACTCCTCCTCCCCCTATTCCAACACTTCTATAGACGACTTTAGTTCCCTTGCCCGCCGTAGCTCCAACTCCAATTCCGACTCTCCCGAAGCCCAGCCCTAATATTATCACCGTGAAAGAAAGCGCGCTACCAACTCTACGCCCGTCGCCACTAAAGGAAGATATCTTAGAAGGACTACTATTTTAGTATATACGCTGCCCCCCTATAGAAAGGAGGGAGGGCATAAAGGGTGCCGCGGCGAGGAGAGAATAACCTCGCCGGATCTGGAATAAAGGAAAGGACGGCGGCGAGGGACCGTGGCGATAGCGCACCGAGGGCGCGTGCGACTTGACACGGCACCTAATAAACTAACCAGCCGACCCCCGTCAGCCACTAGCCCGGAGTTAAGATCCGGTTTTCGAATAGCGATAAAAACGGGGCCGCGGAGCGATACCGTAGCGGCCACGCACGATAGAACTGCTTATATAATAAGAGCGTAGGAGTTTTTATCTATTAACGGTTTCCCCTCAACAATCAGAGAAGGACTATTGCCCAGGTGGCTAGCCTAGCTTAGCTAAGCAAGAGCAGAGTAATAAATAATAATAATAGTATATAACCTCGGATACGTCTAATAGTAGTAAAGGATATAACCTGATTCCCCCTATCCTAGAATCAGTTTAAGAAATAGAAGGAGAACGGCTTAACACGTTACTAGAAAAAAGACAGTACCTAGAGTAGGCCCTTATAATAATAGCGTTAGAACTAGAGTACTTACAAGAGGAAAATAAACGGCAACGCTATAGTCAGGGTAATAAAGGGAACGGCTGACGCCCGCTATCATAAGAGGAATAGGAACGGCAACGCTATAGTTAGAGTAACGGTATAGGCTAATAAGAGTAGCCGTAAGGAACGCCACTGCAATACCCTAGTCAGGGTAATAAAGGGAGCCGTTAACGCCGTTCGTCGCTATAAGAGTCACTATAACGCCGCTCGTCGCCACCGTAAAAGATACTATAACACCGTTTATTACGAAGTCTACCGCGAGAGGTATCGCCACGAGGCACGCTATAAAAAGTTCTACCGCTATAGGCACGGCCCTGAAGGAAGAAGAATAAGGAGAACTGAAGACCCCGGCCGTCATATACTAAAGACCTCCTAGGGCTATAGGACTAAAGAGATCGGAAAGGGTAGTCTTTCGTTATTTTCCTTATATATCCTAACTCCTTCTTCTTCCTGCATTTCCTACCTATCTATTTTCCCTCCCTCTGTCTTATGCTATTCTTTTTCTACTTCCCTGCATTTTCCTTTACCTAATCAAGGTAACCTACATGTTTTTAGAAGCAGAAGTCCTACGTCGAAGCCCAGGGTTACGTTTTTAGTTCCTAACGGGGGCCGTGGTTATAAGGAATTTAGACTTTAGACTAGCGCCGCGATTCACGCCCGTGGACTTTAGTACGAAGGCCGTATCTTCACGATCTTTACGTTAGTCCAATCTGCTTTACATTAGTCTAATCAGGAGAAGGATAAGCATGCTCCGTTTTATGTTATTTTTATTTAGAAGCTATGCCTACAAGACTGTAGCCGCGTTTTTAGTTCCTAACAGGGCCGCGATTCTGTCTTCTATACCAGGGCCGAATATTCTTTATTTTCTACCCCCCCCTCCTATAGTAATCTGCTTTATATTAGTTAGCCTGATTAGAAGATACAGTATCTCCCTGTCTATTTAGTTTTATTATTCTGTGTTATTGAAAGCTATGCCCGCGGGGACCGCGCGCCTAGTTTTAGGGCTAAGGATAGAGGAGAGAGTACGAGAGTACGAGGGACTCTTAACGATACCCGGGGTCCTGATTTTTCAGCCTCTCCTTTTATCTTTTTAGCTATTTCTCTTACTTTTACTTCTACAAGCCTAATTAGGACGAGTTCTATCGAATAAGCCCGTTTTTAAGCCTTCTATGCTATTACTTATTTAGTTTTTGCATACGTGGCTTTTTACGGCTACGTCTCTGCTACCCTCTTTTTTAGCCCTCTTTTCTTTTTCAGCCTTCCCGTTTTTACACCGTTTTTACACGCCTTAATCCTATACGCCTCCGTAGCCTACGTTATTCCCGATTTCCTACGTCTCTGTATCTCTTCTATTTTCAATTCTTTTATCTTTATTACTCTAATTCGAGGGAGCCTGAGCCGCATATCCTATTCTTCTTCTTCCTATTCTTTTAGTTCTTCCGTTATTCTTTCGGTTCCGATAGTGCCTTCGAGTTCTACTTCTACCATAGTATTAATAACGGTTAGCCTTTTTTCCCGGAAAAAGACTACACGATTAGAAGAACGCGTGGAAAAGGTCTGACCTGCCTGCCCGCTACCACCTCGAGGGAACCACGCGTCGAAGATACCGCTACCGCTACTGCGTTCCACGAAGACTACGTGGGAATAGTTCCACGGCTTCGGGAACTTTACAACCGTTTATAAGAGAACTACCACGCGTGGAGGGGACGGCTAGAAGATCTATAACTGCTAGAACTGCTTAGAGAAGCCCTGATTAGGGTAACGAAAATATTATTTGAGTTATTATTATTTATACTGGATTACTATTTATGCTGGATCTACGTGTTATTTTTGGAATTATCGTATTCTCGAAGACGAGGCGACGATAATTAGGGCCGTAATAATATAACCGCGCAGATCGGGTACTAGGGTGAATCTAACTAGTCAGGTCGGCCGCATATTTTCTAACTAATCAGGTTAACCGGTCCGAACCGGTTAATCGGGTTAAATAGATACACGTGACCGATCCGGATTAGATAAGCCCGGTTTATCAGACCTTCCTGTATTATAGATTTTCCTTGATTTATCCATCTACGGATTAACTATCACAACTATTATCTAACGATCTTATTCCGGAACGTCTTCGCCTAATTACACTAGGAGTAAGGGCATATATTAAAAGCACCCTTAATATCTAGTTAGAGTATTAAAGCGGTACTGCTATAAGCCTAGCTCGCCCTTACTACCTCTATAACCCTTTATACTATTATCTTAGTACTTCGCCCGGTTCGGTTAATTATTTATCCCTTAGGGAGGAGTCGATACTCCTCCGCTACAGTAATAATACGGTTAGCTACTATTCTTTTAAGGACCTTACCTATAATACTAAGGAGTAATATAAGGCGTTACCCCTTATTACTGTATACTCGGCTACCCGCTAGCCGTCCTTTCTAAAGACTACTATAATTGCGTGGCGGCACCTTTTTAGGTAGTAACTCGCTCTAAGATATACTATACAAATAGCACTTTGTCTTTAATATAGAGGCGGTCCGTAAGTCTTTAGGAGCCCTGCTAGGAGCCTATTACGCCTTAGCGCTGCCTAGGGCTTTATTTTGTTAAGTGATCCTCGTATATCCGCTACGGTAATATCGCGGCGGATATCCTATACGGAGGGAAATACCGCGCTTAGAGGTCTAAGGGCGGTAGGGTAAAGGGGGGGGAAGAACTTTTGGCTAAGGATGTTAGCTTTGTCTATATATATTATAGCTAGGTTATTATCGTTATCGTCTTAGCCTAGCGGCGGTATTAATAGGGGGTTTAGCGGTACCCCGCCTTTTATTAGTGCTTATTTTTAGAGTCGCTAGAGGAGGTTATTATTCGTCCTAGTTAAGTAAAATATATATTACGAATACTAGCGTTTTACTACCGTCAGGGCCTTATCCCGACACCTTTCCGTCCCCTAGAACTTATCCTATCGTTTCGGGACTTCCTAGCTATATATTTACAGGAAAGGCGCCTTATTCCTTAGGTAAGAACGGTTAATTCCGTGTTGTATTAGGGGGTAGGCAGGAGTCCGGGGGCATTATTACAGCGTCGCGGTATTACTTTATCGGCTAGGTCCGTAAGGTCCTTAAGTAGAGTATTAAGTGCTACGTTAATATCTTCTAATATTTTAAGGCGGCCGGCCTAACATAGCTACGCGACGGCGAGTTGAGGGACCTATAAGGGGTTGAAGTCCTTCTAGGCCTATCTAGGCTTGTCCGGGTCCTATAATAGCTCTCTTTAGATTCTATATGCCTATCTATATCCCTTTATTGCGCCGATGCCAGTTATGGCGTAGTGTGAGGGCGAAAACGCCTAGGAATAGGCTTACGGCTACCCCCCGCGCGGGCGAAAAGTCTAATATAGCCCCTGTGCTTACGCTGATAAAGCAGTAGGCCAAGCCGCGTAGAGCCGTATCTACGACCACCACGCAACCCCAACACCATAAACAATAACTCACTAGCCATAACACCAGCTATAATACAAGCTATACTAACATCCCTAACACCCCTAATATCTCTAAAGCCGCTTCTAAGGCCCCTATAACTATAGAAGGCCTAGGGGAGGTGGATATAGGGCATACCTTGAAAAGTATAGAGATTCTAACCCTCGCTACGCTCTTAAATTCGAAAAGGCACCTTAGCCACTCTACACTAACCCCTAGATAGTTTTCTAGGACTAGAATCGAATTCCCCTCCGATTCGGAGGCCGAAGGCGCCTCCAAAACGGCCTCCAGGCCTTCTAGGCCCCCTCCTGCTAAAAAGCAGAGCCTTATACGCTCTAAATAGGCTGAAAAGGCACCCGGAATAGCTAAAACCTCTAGAGAATCCTCTGATATACCCTAGAAGTCGACTAGTTCAGCTAGTAAGACATAGGCAAAGGAATTACTCGAATAGACTCTTTAGCTACTCTAATAGACCAATAACCTTAACCCTGCCCCCTAGATTAAGGCCCTAATAGTAGGGCTTAAATCTACTATCGACGGAGTTCTAACACCTTAGCCAACTATACTTAAATTAAAGGTCGACGAACTAGCTTTAGTAGTTTATAGGCTTACAGAACAGTCTAAACCCCTATATAGCGAGGCTCTAAAGAGGAAAAAAGACCCTATAGCAACTCGGGCCACTATTTCAGGGGCTCTAGTATCTTTACCCCCCTCGGCACCTCTCCTAATAGACACTAAAGAGTGTAAACGACTAGTCACAGGTCGTGGCACTAAGTGAGGTCGTAATAATAGATTATCTAGAACTAAGAAAGGAAGAAGGAAAAGGAGAAAAGTCTATAGCGCTAGGCTAATTATAAGGTAGCGATAACCTAGCGATATAGGTCCGTTAACTAAGCGCGTAGTTAAGAAGATCCGGAGTATAGCCGGATCCTTTATATCGGGGTTAACCCGTAATATAATCCCCCCCCTCTCCCTTTAAGGACTATATAACCGCGCGTCCCCGTTATAGTTTAGCTCCCCTTTATATCGCGGTGATAAAGGAAGAGTTATATTCTTTTAACTTACCTCGCCCTTACCTTAATATTAAAGAAGTCTTGAATCGCCTGCTAACCTTTATTTATATACCCGAAATAGTAATATAGGCCTCCTTTATATAGATCCTATCCGTAGATATATCGGGGCCGTTTTCCTTATAGGCTTTCCTTTCTTTTATTCCTCTCCTTACCTTTAATAATAATAATAATAGTAATAACAGTTCCGTATATACTTATTCTTTCTCGTAACGATAATTCCTCTAACTCTCCCGTTCTTAGATAATATCTAATAATACTCGGTTAATTTAAGATCTCCCTATCTAAGGTAAGCCGTGTCTTACTCGCGATCTTTTCGTAAAGAACCCTTTACTAACTTATATTATTTCGTAGATAGCGTCAGCTCCTAGCGATAATAGGGGTAATAATAGTAATAAGCGTGCCGCCGATAACAATATAGGGATAATACTCTTATACCTTGAGGCGAGATTAATGATATTATAGTTCGGGTTATCGCCGCCGGGCAAAAAAGCGGAAATCGGTGGGCAGTTAGCCTCCTAAACACTCTCTCGGTAGTGTTTATACTAAGCTATACCTCTCTTATACACGCGATATCGCTAATAGGATGTATAAATGCCTTTATAATAGCTAAACTAGTCGGGGGAAGAAATACTATATATACTCTATAAAGATATACCGGTATACTCCTCTGCTAGCATACATTAAAGGCTACGCGTAGAGGTTATTTAAGATAGCTACCCTTCTTAGCGATAATAATAAGAACGCCCCTTTACTATCTCCTCCCCCTTTAAAGTTATAACCTTATCGCTAGCCCTTTTTCTAGGAGTAAGAACCGTATCTTAACCCCTATATAGCGTTTTAGGATACCTTTATAGCTAGGGAAGCGATAATAGCGATATTTCTTATAGCTATATATCCCGTGGAGGCTCCCGATACGATATTGATATTAGCCCTTTCTTATCCTTAGGAGGTCTAAGAAAGGCTAGTACCGTAGTTAGTCTCGCTACCTCTTCCTAAGGTTATTAATAATGTAACTAAACTAGTCTTACTTCCTCCGGTAATAAAAGTCGCTAGTAAGGTGGTTATACTAGTCTTTTCTCCTCCCTTAGAGGTTATAGAAAAGATAGTATTAGGACTAAACTTATCGTCTCCGGAGGAGTTTATTACTAGGGCGCAATAAGTACTCTTATCTCCCCCTTATAAGATTATAGGTAAGCTAATAGTTTCGGGCCTAAATCCTCCTAATATCGTAGCGGAAAAAATACCTATCGTAGTACTCTTAATCCTTTATCGAGGTTAACGTTATCGGATAAAGACGTTGGGCGCCTTAATCTTAGAAATCTAAGGGAGTATACTAAGCTATTTAGGGAGATACGTATACTTAGTCGCGCTAATATTATAATCTCCGAACTCTAATAATTCGCGGAGCGTACGCAGGCTTCTACTGCTATAGGTATAACTATTATTAGCGCGGTTATAATCCCCGATAACGGCGATAATAAAGATAATAATAAAGACGATAATAAGGTTAAGGAGATAGACTCTAATCTATAGCGGGGCGATAAGGGTAAGACTTTTATAGAAATCGATAATCCTAAGGATAGCGATTTCGAGGCTAAGGATATCGATCTAGGCTTATATTAAGCGTGGCTAAAGCGTAGGGCCTATCCGGCGTAAAGTAAATCTAACTCTTACTTCTTTCTAATTATTATAATATAATTATTTATATATCGGTTCTTATTTTATAATACTGCGAAGGTATTTAATAGGCTATAAGTTATTATCACTATGCCGAATTTCCTTTTAAACTCGTTAAGTGCCCGCGCTTACGTTAATAGTTCTAGCGGTTCCTAAGTAGGCTTATAGTATTCTACCTGTTATACTAGTACCTTATATCTTAATCCCCTGCCTTACCTTTTCGTTGTTATATCAAGGATTTCCTCGATTTCCTATTCTTTATTATCGGTTACTTCTCGAATAGGCGGTAGTTAAGGGTTACTATCCCGGAAAGGGGTTATCGCCCGCGCGATATAATAAGTCTATATAGAATCGGGGGTAGATCTATAATAGTATAGCGAGCTTAATTATATATAGGCTAATTATCTTTATAGCACAGTATTTATAATAAAGCTAGTTAAGCTTATAGTATAATTATAGAGTCGAATAGTTAGCTAATAATAGCTAGACTAAGTCGTTAACATTAAAACGCTTAGCCGGTATATAATATTAGTTAGTAGACTCTTTATTTCTAAGCTAGATCGATATAATCGCGGGCTAGGCAAACTTAATTGTTTTCTATAAACGCCGTAATAGATTATAGGCCGCTAATACTTTAGGTTCTATAGGAGGCTCCTTAGTTATCTAGATCGGGTTAATATAGTAGCTATATTCTAAGATAAAGGAGCTAAACCTTATCGTATAGCTCTTATAGTTATTTAGGGCTAGTTATACTACGGGTAATAAGCGATCCTAGTTATTCTAAGCGTAATAAATATAAGCTTATTTATAAGGTTATACTTCTTAGTTTATACGTTTTATGACTTTATTAGTCTAGGAATAGTATACTATAATAAGCGTATATAATATCCGTGCGAGCTTATAAAAGTGTTTCTAGAGCCTATTTATGTAATTTAAACCTAGTTACTAATAATCGACCTAGGTATTCCATAGACGTGGAAATAATAGTACAGGAAGTATTCCGTGTAAGCTTCGCCTTTTATTATCGTTATCGCTTCTAATATTATAGCCTTAGTTAGGCGGTCTATATTAACCTAGCGGTAACGCGCCTTTTTCTTACTAGCTAGTAATAGGTCTATTATACAGTCTATTAATCGGTTACTCCGTATTTATTCTAGTACCGGGAGGGGGCGTAAGAGGCCTTATTTCGTGTTCTTCTATATATAGGCCTTTCTGTAGATATTATAGTTCCGGATAAATTATTGGACATCCTTATTTATCCTCGGCTACAAGAAGCGACACGCTACTAAGGCGATAATATTTTTATGTCCAGGGTATCCTCTAATTACTAAGTCGTGAATTAACTAAACGATCCTCCCTTATAACGTTAACCCTTTAATAGAACCGGGCACCTAAATTCGGTCGCGGAATAGTAATACCCCGGTCGTAAAGACTAAATACTCAGCAATTTATTGCTTGATTCCTAATAATAATAAGAACTAATACTTTTTTTTAGTAACCGCGGATAAGGCTCCTTAATACAATTTATCGGTAATAACCGTTTTATCCTATAATTATTATAGCTTTTAGTCCGCCTTAAAGATTATTTAGCCATTATTAATACTACGAATACTAAGTAGAATTACGGTATTAGGAATTAATTATATATACTAAGATTATTTCTATTTCTCCGTTATATCTTAGGGCTTATCTTATTATTAACGCGAGAGGGTATCCGTTAGTCTATTATCCTTTCCCTTTTAATACTTACGTATAAAGCCGAATTATATAAGCTTACTAGCGTATTAGCTTTATCGCTTTATTATAAAGTATTTAAAGGCCTTATAGTCGGAGAGGACTATAGACCACGTATAACGAATACGCTTAGCCCGTTATATTATTAGATAATTTATAATCGCTACTATTTCTTTATTATAGATTTGGTAGTTATATTCCGCTTTGATAAGTTTACAAGAGTAGTATATAACTCTATAACGACTTCTATCCGCGTTTTCTTATATTAGGCTACCCTTAGGGGCGAACCCCGAGTAATCAGTCTCGATAAATATCTTATTTACTAAGTCCTACTATTATAGTATTAGTCCTTTTTTAAACCGTACTTTTAGCGTATAAAAGGCGGCTTTAGCTTTAAGACCCTATTAAAAGGTATAGTCCTTCTTAGTAAGTACTATTAATAGGGCGGAGATCCCCGAAAAGTCCTAAATAAAGATCCGGTAACAATTCGTAAACCCTAAAAAGCTTCGTATGCCCTTAACCGTTATAGGCGCTACTTACTCGCGGGTAGCTTATAACTTCTCTAGGTCGTAAAATACGCCTTTTGCCGCGGAGATTATGAATCCTAGGTACTTTACTATTTTTACGCTAAACTCGCATTTTAACGGACTTAGGTTTAAGCTAGCGTCCGCGAGCCCGCGGAGCACCTATTTAACTTTCGCTTTATAGTTTACTTAAGTCTTACGAAAGTAGACTAGGATATTATTAATATACGCTATAACGAAGTTATCTAGGAAGCGTTATAGTGTCTTATTAGTATATTACTAAAAAGTCGCGGGGGCTTTACTGAGGCCGAATAAGTAGATAAGCTATTTAAAAAGCCTAAACCGAGTTTATAATATAGTCATATATTCGTATCCTAGGGCTATCGTAATCTTATAAACGGTAGCGATTATATTAAGCTTTATAAACTATTTCGGTTAGCTTAGGTTTTATAGTATCTTAGCTACTAAAAGGAGTAAGTAATAATTTTACTTAGTAATCGTATTTAACGCTTAATAGTTATAATAAATATAAAGTCCTCCGCCTAGCGTCTTTATAGAGAGGATACGAGCCACGGCTTCTAAATAAGGCCGGATAAATCCCTTATCTATTAGGTTAGTAAGTACTTTCCGTAATACTAATAGTTCTTCTCTTAATATATTATAGAGCGGCCCCTAGGGAAGCGATAGTTCTTTACTATCACTTCCGGGTATAAAGTGTACCTCGTAGTTAACTCTTAATCGGTATAGCGGTAATTAGTTAGCCTTATTAGGCGTAAATAAGATATCGAATTCTTATAGTAGCTTTGTAGGTATAAAGTCTTTTAGGCCCCTGGTTATTTTTTATTTAATACTTTTTCAATATCCTTGAAGCTTACTCCCTAGACTAAAACTTCTTCGTCCTTCTATCGTAATTATCGGATACTACCCGTGAATACGAATCTAGTAACTAAATAAGGGTTATAGATAGTTTATACTATACTAAGTTTCTTTTTATAATAAAGTCGTATATTTAATCCGGCTACTCTATAATAAAGTTATTTATCCTTAGTAGACTACGTTATATTATTTTATTCTGTCTAAGGCTTCCCGAGGAATATATCTTAATTCCGTCCGGGTACTATATATATATATATATGCTTTACGGGTAGCCGCTAATCTTAAGTTTATAGATAATAATCCCTGCTTGACTAATAATCCCGGTAGCTTCTAAGAAGCTATATAGTAGTTAATTTATCTTATCGACTAATAGTAATCAGAGTGTCTTAGTAAATTATTTACTTATAACGGTATAGTAAACCTAGCTAGTATTAATAAGGGCAAGGATACGCTATTTATTTACTTTACCTATTATAAGTGCTAGGTTATTACTAGTTTATATTTTAAACGGCTTTTACTACTACCGTATTATAGCTATCGGCTTTAACGCCTATTTTCGTGTTAAGGCTATTCTTTTTCCGAGTTATCCTTATTAGTCAACACGTCCTTACTCTTATCACGATCCTTCGCGCGAGACTCTTTAACTTTCCGGATATAAACGACTAGTCATATGTCGTGGCACTAACTAAGGTCGTAATAATAGATTATCTAGAACTAAGGAAGGAAGAAGGAAAAAGGAGAAAAGTCTATAGTGCTAGGCTAGCTATAAGATAGCGATAACTTAGCGATATAGGTCCGTTAACTAACCGTCCTAATAGTCTTTAGGGTAAGGAGCGTCTAAAGCCGGTCGCGTAATCCTTTAGGCGGGCCGTCTCTCGGACGCTACCTTCCGGCTATAGTCGCCGTGGCACCTTACCGGTAGAAGTAGCGGATCTAATACGTCGGGTTTGGCGTATAAAGTGTATAATACGTATCTTATTAGATTATTTTATAAGTAGCCCCTCTACGAGCCTATTACGATCTCTTACGGTAGTAGTATAGCTAATTAGCTAACTCTTTTAGGGTATTAAGTATACTAAGAGCGGTATTGGCGTCTCTAATAGAGGTAAGGAGAATAACAGTAATACCGGTACCGTCTAAATACCGGTAGGGTCCTAGCCTATAGGGCTCCTATTTAATATTACTCTGAACTATTATATTACCTTTTTCCTATTATGGTACTACTATAGTTTCGTAGGCTTTTATAACTTTAAGGGCGAGGCGGAAGTTATTAAGCCTCTTCCTTTCTAGGAACCACTTAGTAATCGCCCCGGCTTTAGCGTTATATTCTAGTACGTTATATAAATGCCCTTTAGTAAAGAGGGGTCTCTCTATAGCACGGAAAAGGTCCTTACGCTCCTCCTCAGTCACGTCCTGGCACTAGACTATTACGTGCTCTGCCGTTTCTGCCCCTCCGTCGCTATAGGGGCACCGCGTTAAGGGAAATCCCGGTACCCTCGCCTTAGCTAAGAAGGCTTATAGGCCTAGGTTTTTAGATCGGATCTAGGTAAGTACGGAGCTTTACAGCTTAAGGAGTCCTCTATACTTCCGGAGAGAGCGTCGTATTGGGGCGGGCGGCTCGGTGCCGCTACTATATAGGCGTAGGGCCGCTAGGCTTCCGTTTACTACTATTATAAGTCTAAGTTATAACTTTTTATATAATATTTATAACTTATTAATAATTTTAATAATATTAAAGGTGGCTTTATACAGAGTCGAGTGAGAGTAAATAACTAATACGTCCTAGCTAAATATAGGTTAGTCTATATACGAGGGGTTAAAGTGCTTAGACTATGTATTTTCTGTCTCTTCAAAGAGGTCTCCGGGGCGCTCCTTATATAGTTATCTAGGGTGTAACTAGAATCGACCTATCTATTCCGGCCTAACCTCCTTTAATATAAGACTATTAAACCCGATATTTTAACCCTCGACTTATACTCTTAGCTTTAAGAATCGTTAATCGGTAGATATTGGCTCCTTAACGTCCGACCCCCTATTAGCTCTTAGTAGCCTAATATCTAAGCTCTAGTGGCCTTATAGCCAGGAATGTAGATATACCCTGAACCCTTCTAGATAGTAGAGACGTCCTTCGTGGTTATTATTCTTTAGCTATACGATCGAGATATTACTATATCGATAATATATTAGTCCGTGGTATATCTGCTATAGCTAGACCGATAAGCTAAATATATCTTATCGTCCCTTCCTTAGTATGTCCGTTATAAATACGCGCGAGTCACGGATATATAATATAAGTACAATAGACGAAACTACTAAGATAACGGTTATACCTACTACCTCCCTTATAGGATATAATTGCAAAAGCGCTATAATATTGGCGTTATAGTAGAACCGGACAATATAATAGATAGCGTTATCCCGACTCCTGATATTAACCTGATTAACTTTTTAGCGGACTTGCGTATCCTGAAAAAGCCCCCACCTATCGTATAGATATAGACTATGCCTGGCAGACTATGTCTTACTAAGGGCTTCGGGCCTCGGGGTCCTTGGGTATTAGGATATAATAAAGGTGGATACCGGGAAAGACCGGATAGGATTTATATAATATAGTATTCATAATAGAGTCTTTAATACCTAAAATAAGGGCATAAGACATTTATATGGATATACCTTAATATAATATACATATTTAAGATTTCTGCTCTATTAAGTTAATAATATAAGTGTTAGTTTAACTTGCGATCGTTATAAGCCCAGTTTATAACGCCTAAACGATAGATATTAATTAGGTTGCCTATTCCACTATAAAAGTAATCACGGTTTCAGGTACTCTTAAATAACTACTACCAACATAATCAGACTAATTAAGCGATTAATTAACCTACTAACCTACCTATTAATTAATTAATTAACTGATAAATAAGCAAAGATATCTCCTCACGTATCTAATATCGAATAGAAGGTAGCCGCCACTACCCTTATTAACTAAAGGGATTAGGCAGCGTGGGAGCGCGCAGTACACGGTAAATCTGCCTTCTACTTGGATAACTATCTTAATCTATGGCTAAGCGACGAGGAGGCTAACGTCTATTTCCTCCTTAAGCCTATACTACCTAACGTTTATAAATATAAAGCCCTTGTTATTAACTCTAACACGGCGGAGGAGGCTACAGCCACTTCGTTTTCCACCGTTATAGCTACTCCGTCTTCTATTATCACGTTAGAGGGCGATAAGGCTACCGATACCTCGGCCTAGGACCCTATTATGGCCGCTACCGCTCCGCTACTACCACTACTACTACGGCCGCCGGTAAGAAGAAGACGACCGCTTATAAGAAGGCTACGGCCGTAATAAAAGAACCACTAATCAAGATACCTATATTTATTAATAACATCCCCTAAAATGGGCGTACGTGCTACCTATAAGATCGCCGCGTTTACCGCGAGTAAAAGGCTAACTACGAAGCATACTAGAAGGAGTTTAACGAGGTACGCTTATATGTTAAGGGAATGTGTATATCACGTTATATAACCTGCTCGCTTAGCTATAGGATAATACCGTAAATACCCCGCGGGCCTAGGCTACCCTCCTCTAAGCGTAAATAGGTCTAACCCTATAAACCTCTATAAGAAAGCCCTAATCCTATATCGACGATATACTACGCCTATAAAGACTATACCTAATGATATAGACGCGTGGGTTATAAGCTGGAAAATAGCAATAATACACTATAAATATATAGGCGTTTTAGACCTATGAAGCGCGGACCGTTAGGCGGAAAACACGTTCAAAGCTATTAAACCTATTGACTAGCAATGGAGTAATAACTACCTAGTAAACGACTACAATAGTATCACGGAAACTAAGCTAATAATTAACGATTTCGTAAAGGCTCTAAGGGCGGTTCTTAATAATATAAAGAGCCTCTAGTCTGCCGGTATAAAGTCTAGAGTTAGGAAAGGCACCTTTAACACCCTTAGAAACCTCCCCTATACTAAGGACACTACTAATAAAGAAGACGCTAACGAAAAGTGCTCTTATGGCGATACGTCTATAAAGATAATCCCTCCCGCGATAAGAAGGAGAAGGCCTTATAGGATCTTTAAGAGCACTCACGCTTCTCCCGTCTATTAGTACGTAAGGCCAGATATACGCCCTTATAGCTAGTATAGTCGCGTAGGTATTACGAAGGTTATGGAAAAGAAAATACGTAGCCTATATTTCAAGAGCCGTGTAGACACCGCGATATAGAAAAGGCGAGAGGCGTTAGGGCCTAGTACTTCTAAAGGAGGTCTAGGAAGATTAACTCTATAATACTATACCTACTACGTAATAAGATTAGCGGGTTCTCTAGCTAGCCGTAGCCGTAATAATGATAGAGGGACTACGTATATCGAATTTCAACGCCTCCGCGAGGGGGCGATTAGGCTTTAACCCAATAGAAGAAAGGGGGGTAGCGCGTCCTCGTACGATAGCACTATTAAGATTATAAGAATAAGGAGTATCCCTCTCTATTAGCTAAGCTAAAGCAGTACTGAACTAGGCGATCCTAGACTTAGTATTATTAATCTACGTTTTTAATAATTAAGGCTATTTTACAGCCTTTGGATTACCCACTAATACTTTATCTTTATCCCTTTAGGTAAGCACCTATAAGGCTTCTATTCTTAGGTACGGAGACGTTAAGCTATATATATAATCCCTATCCGGCATAAAAAGCTACTACGCCTACGCGATATAGTATACTATAAGGAGTTTATCACTAATATCGTCTCGGAACCCCAGCTACGCCTATAAGGCTATTGGTAGAATAGTATAAATAATACTATTACTAGCTCTACTAACGACCGGCCTACCTATAAGCTACTAGATATCCACGGCTAGTATATAATTAAGCGTACGGAAGCCAGGGCTACCGTTACCGCGTTTACGGTTTCGGCGCGGCACCTACGCGATAACTCGCACGGAAGATCACGATGACCGCTATAACCGCAGAAAACTATAGCGTAAAGGTGCTATAAATACCTTGGCCACTACTGTACTACTACCCTTATAAGGATTATTAACGGTACTTAGGGGGTAAGAATAAAAGAACCGCGCACCGCCGACTATGACGCGTATATATAATCGTAAATACCTATATGGATTGGGCGGATACTATCCCTTTACCCGTTAAAGCCCGGTAAGGGCCTAGCCGTTAAGTGTCACGATCTTAAAGAGTCGGAGTTGTTAGCGGGCGGCCTACATAAGTCTATTATATTCGTTATAGACGCGTTTATAGATTATCCGTAGGATTACTACCTATAGAAAAAGAAATAAGGCTTTATCCATTATACGTTAAAGGACGTTTTTACCCTGCTTAAGACTTATTTCTACATCAGGCCATATGTCCTATAGGCCGATTCCAAGATATTTCGGCACTGAGAAGTTATGACCTTTCCCGCTACTAAGGGCGTAGAAGGCTAGCCGTTAGCATTATATCCACAGGATTAAAATAGCGTTATAGACTAGATTAAAGGTATTATTAAAAGGAGGGCGAGTGCTATAAGGATTAGAGCTAATCTGCCTATAGCTATTTAGCCTAAGATCTTTAAGTCTACTATATATCTATAGAATAGAACCCCACGATATATTAACGAGTAGAAGATGCTATACGAAGTCCTACACGGCCGTTAACCTAACCTCACGGACTTATAAGTTTATAGTTATAAAGTCTTCGTAAAGACGCGCGATACCTAAGCTAAAAGAAACCGCTTATAGAGGCGTGAACCGAAGGCGTGGATTGAATATTATATCGGATACCTCTCCCTAAATAGCTTTCGCGTATAGCTTCTATACCTAATAGCCGTCGTTACTATGAAAGCCGTGATCTTTAACGAAGATAAGAACTTTAAGAGTAACATTAAAACGCTATAAGCTATAGCTTCTGCCGAAGAGATTAGTAAACGCCTATAATCAATCTGTATTACCTAATCTAATGATATAATAACCGGGAATAGACTACTATTAAGGGGTATAGCCGTAGATATATAAGACCTCGAGTCGGAAGACTCTAACGCTACTGTTATTACTAGGGGTAAAGGCGAGGCCGTCGCTATTACTATAAGAGAGGCCACCGCTATTATTACGTTACCGCTATTACTACGGGTAAAGGCGACGCTACCGCTGTTACTATAGAAGAGGCTATTACTAATACTATAGACTATACCGCTATTACTACGGGCACCGCCAATATTACGGACACCTTATAGTTTACCACTATAAGGTTTTAGCCGTTTCCTACGCCTCTAATATCCCTAGATAATCCTACGCACGTGTTCCTGATAGCGTTAGCCGTGGTTCGGGGAAAACCTATAATAAGCTCTATAGCATTATAGGCAGGAAAAAGGGGAAGGGAAGGGACCTTATCTTCTATTAACTATTTACTGTTTTTACGGGCAGGGACAGAGCCCTACCCTCCCTACTTACCGCCGGATATAGTAAGTACCTACCCCCGTAAGGGAGGCAGGAACTCCTGTCCTATTTTTTCTCTTTATTAATCGAATAGAAGGAATAATAGGAAGAGTCCCCGGAGACGTAAAGAGGGGAGAGATAGCGTTCCGCGGATATTATATAGCGGAGACGCCGCGGTACCCTTTTGGCCCCCCGCTCCCTCGCTAATAACTAGCCTAGGCTAACCCGAACCATAACCTACTACCCTTCCCGTTAGCTATTAGCCTAGAGGTATAATCCAGATATATAACGGGGACGAACCGGGGCTATATCGGCCCCGTAATGGCATTACTCTAAGTAAGGATAAGTATTGAGGTTTTCCCTAGGATCCCGGGTTTTCCCCTCTATAGCCACCCGAGAACGACCGTATAGTCTAAATTAGGCTCCTATAGATTAGATAGAATAGCTGAGTAAGAAGAGCAATAATAATAATATTAATAATAATAGGCTCGCACGGCCTAGAGGTATTACTTAGGCTAAGTTAAGCGTTTCGAATATAATAGTCGTCGGTTACCTAAAGGATATTTAGGCTTTTTAGAATCGGTCTATGTTTAGTTTAGTTTCCATAGATAAGAAGGTCTAGTTTTTTCGTCTTAATTATAGGGGTATCTAGTACCTATGTTTCCGCGAGACTATATAAAGGGGTAGTTTCTATTACATAACCACCTACCGCGTATTGACCTACAGGTATCGCATTATTCCTCGTATATCTATAGGTATTTAATATTCAGTGATTATATAACCGGTTATTAGAGAGGATATTCTATAGCCAAGATCAGTAGTTTATATCCTTTCGAGGCTGGTGAATAAGGTCTCGGAGCGTCGTATCTATATATTAGATATAATCTATCTATTCTGCATACGTGGTGGATATTCTAGGATAATTAATACTCTTTTTAACTTCGCGATTAAATATATTCTGGATACAGATTAGTCAACCTTCCTCGGTAATATATACGGATTTAGCCTCCCAGAATATATACTAAATGAAGTCTTCCAGTGCTTTTTCTATAACGATATCTCTGATACTAAACCTTCCCGACTACTAGCGAGTAGCGGATATATTCACCGGAAGTTCAAATTTCTTAATTAGTTAGAGTATGTATTCCAGATTAGTCCGTCTTATATAAGATCTTTATTAGCGTCGCTAAGTATTCTGGAATGCCACGTAAAAGCTCTATCTAATAGGTATCTAGTCTATATATACCCAAGTTATTTATCTCAAGTCTTTACTAGATCCTTTAGCCGGTCGGTAAAGGTATATATATCGGTATAAATTATGGATTTACTATTACTAATAATTCCTTATTAAATAGGGTCTCTAGTATTCGGGTTAAAAAAAACTAAGATCGCCGGGACAGAGCATAGCGTTAAACGGAAAGTTATAGTTTTGGCATCTATTATCTAGATTGTAACCTTAGGTTTATATTCCCGATATTACCGAGAAATCTCCGGCTATACTATTAGCTATAAGTTGTTAGTTTCAGCCATAAGGTAAGATATTCCCTATAGCGGTAGTTATATCTATCGCTAGCAGTGAAGTCTATATATCTAGTATCCGCCCTTTATAGTAGCGGCGTGTCTCCTTTTCTAGCCTTTATACAGTCTATTATAGTAGTGCTATTATCTACTAGATGAACCGGAGTATATAAGCGTTGAACTCCTCGGTATCGCTAGATCGATCCGCTAAGCGGTTATAGTTTATTATAGCTCTGCCTTATTCTACAGCGGATCTATTAAGTAGGGAATCCGTTAAAGAAGGTAAATTCAAATTAAGACTAGCTATGCTGAAATATACAAATACTAGTGCCAGGGGAATTAGGGGTAGTAGCGTTAATCCTAAGGATACCCTCGGGCGTAATGCTATAGATGAATTGATTTTCCTTTACTAAACTAGTTCCCCAGAGTAGAGATATAAATAGAGTTAAGTATGGCTAAGATACCGTCTATATGTAATACGGCTATAGTTATATTCTATTACAGAGAGTTACTGTATTAGGAAGTGATACTTACTTAAATAGATGTGGTATTATATATTATAATATAACTAACCCGTATAAGGAAACGGTGTTAGATTAGTAAGGAGTTAAATTACCCTATTAGGTAGGTAAAGGTAGTATTACGTTATATAATAGGCTAGTAACGGGATATAATGAGGTAGTTAAGAAGTTATACACGTTATAGAACTTAACTGCCCGTCTTCGGAAAGCTTAAACCTTTATTCGTGGTGTTATAACTTATTATACGTATTATAGCGAGTATAGGTCCTTACGATCGCCTAATACGACATTATCCGCGTTATAAAAGTATAGAATTTATTATAGGATTTAGATATCGCGCGGTAAGATCTTATCGCAGAATTTACTTTCGGCGCGGTAATAACAAAATAATTATCTTACCATAATAATAGATTCCCGAGATACTATTTACCTAACTATCTAGGAGGTTATTAGCGTGATAGATAGAGTCTTACGCTTATTACCTATAGGTGCTAGCCTGCGCCTAGTATGCTTTAGTGCGAAAACGCTAGTTTAATAAGAATATCATTAATGGTGCTTTTCTCCTTAGTATCGAATCGAGAAAACCATAGTCACTACTATATATAAGAATTGTATAGTATCACGGTATAAGTGGTACGGTCCAGATATAGTATCAATAGTAGATATATTATCACAGAACTAGCGAACTAGGCCGGCCTTACTGTGTCAACGATATGTCTAGGGCTATAGCGCTACTATATAGCTAATAGTGACGTGACCTCCCGTTGGTGTGGCTCTCGCTATACTAACACAGCAGGCAGACGTGCTGATAAATAACCCTAACCGCAATAGTCTCTTAGAGCTGTTAGATCTTCCGGAATGGAGCTATTTTACTAGGGCGCCCGGGCTTATAACTGTCAGCACAAGAATATCGGTATTCGAACTTCTGAATCTTGTTCCTTGGAGAGTCCCAAAGGTAGTCTAAGGGAATGTCTTGTCGTATAGGCATAGACCATGCCTGGCAGACTATGTCTGACTAAGGGCTTCGGGCCTCGGGGACCTCGGATATTAGAATATAATAAGGATAGATACGGGGAAAGACCGGATAGGATCCAAATGATATAGTACCCATAACAGAGTCTTTACTACCTAAATTAAGAGTATAAGAGAGTTATAGAGATATAACGATATAAATTAATATAATATATAGATACGAGATTTCTGCTCTATTACGTTAACTATATAAGTGCTATTTTAACGTGCGATAGTTATAAGCCCTGTTTATAACGCCTGGACAATAGATATTAATAAGGCTATCCTATTCCACTATACAAGCAATCACGCTTAAAGCCCTCTTTAAATAACTACTATTAGTCTAATCAGCGTAATCAAGCGATTAAGTAACGTACCTAACTATTAATTAATTAATTAATTAGGCGATAAATAAGCAAAGATATCTTCCAATATATTAAACGCCGAATAGAAGGCAGCCGCTACTACCTTTATTAACTAGAGGGATTAGGCAGCGTAGGGGCGCGCTATACGCGGAAATCTACCTCCTATTAGAATAACTATCTTAATCTAAAGCTAATTATTAAGGCGACCAACACCTACCTCCTCCTTAAGCCCACGCTACCTAATATTCGTAAATATAAACCCCTCGTTATGAATCTTAATACCGCGGAGGAGGCCACGGCTACTTTATCTTCTATTATTATAGTTACTACGTCTTCTGCTATCACGTTAAAGGGCGATAAGGCCGCTAATACCTCGGGCTAAGACTCTATCACGGCCGCTTGTTACGGGTTAACCCCGATATAGAGGATCCGGCTATACTCCGGATCTTCCTAACTACGCGCTATTAATATAACTAACAGGGGCTTTGATAATTAAGATAGAAATAGATGAAAATGGAATTGATATTGTAAGACTTGGATTGTTGCGAACAACGAAGTATGGATTCATTCGTAGTATATGACTTATATAAGGAAAAAGAAGAATGGATTCTGAGATTCGGGTCATTGTACTTGCCCCGAACCGAGGTGGCAAAGTTGTGGTCGTACGATATAGTCTATTACAACACACTACGATACAATACTATCCTCGATAGTAGACTATTAGATATTTAATATCCGAGGTAGTCACGTATATAAATCGAGGATATATCTAAGTATAAGGTAAAGCATAGCTATATTATAGTAAAGCTCTGTTATTAAGCTAAAGACTTATATATAATTATAAAATATACTTAGATATTATTTAATAATAATATCAACACCCTCCTATAAGCTGTCTCTCGTTATACGAGGAGCAGCTTAGCAGAGTATATTATTATGGTTATAGGTACATCGCAACAATTCTAGTAACTAGCTAAGACTAAATACAAGAGGAAAAATAATAAAAAACCTCTTTTTAAGGGAAGATATTTAAAACCCTTAGTTATTTATTGTTTTATATTATTCTAGAAAAAGCCCGAAGGTAAAAACCTAGTTATATCATTCTAGGAAAACCCGTAGGTATAATTTAAGTTATTTTATTATAGGAAACCCAGTAGGTAAAACTTAGTTATTATATTCTAGGAAAAACCAGTAGGTAAAAACCTAGTTATTTTACCCCTTAATATTTTAGTTCTTGAATTTCTTTACAAGGCGGTAAACCATAATCAGGGAACATATTGTCTTCATAGCCGAGGTTTATATAACGGCAGAGGGTATTATGAACGTCTTTAGGTAGGCCTTTAGTTATTATATCGGCCATACTGTGTTTAGTATTTATATAAACGATTATAATCGTATTATCGCTTAACTGTTACCTGTAGTAGTGATACTGCCTGTCGATATGCTTTACCCGTTTATGGAATTCGGGGTTTTTAGCGAGTTTCTTGGCGCTCTCGCAATCCATTAATATAGTAGGAATCTGTAGTTCTTTATTATTATTATTATCATTATTATTTATTCCAAGGTTTATAAGGTTATTTAAACCTAGATTGTTTATGATATCTGTATATACATTATATATATAGATTCCTTCTTTAGAAGCTTCTGCTAAAGCTATATATTTGGCTTTGGTTATGGATAAAGCAACGACCTTTTGTTTTGTTAAGGTCTAACTTATCAGATTATTAATTCCGATACAGTATATATATCCGGACGTAGAAGTCCTGTCTTCCCTTATATCGGCAAAGCTAGCATCAAAATAACCGTATATATTAAGGTCTTTATTAGATTTACAGTTCTATAAAAGATCTATTTTGAGAAAGCTATTTATATAAGCCCAAACTCGATTTAGAGCTATACGGTGCTCTTGCGAGGGATTACTTATATAGCGACCACATGTATTAACAGCGTAGGGTATATCAGGTCTAGTATAAAGGGTAGATTTAATAAAGCACCGAAGTCCTGCTTGTACTGTTTTATATCGGTTTTTAATGCTTGTTCCGGATTTAGAAGGAGGACCCTTTTAGTTATATAACGTGTATCAACCCTTTTGAGCCTTCGTCTATTGCGGTTATTAAGTAGTTTATCAGTATATAGCCACTAAGGCATAGAAAGAGTCTTACTAGATTTATTTATATTTATTTCGTGGCCTAGAAATATGTGTATTTCACCTCGGTCTTTAAGCAAAATTTCTTTCGATATTTCTGTATATAGGTGCTGTATTATAGTATTAGAAGGGCTCAATACCACTATATCATTAACGTGGCATAAAAGGATAGCACGTTATATAATATTATTATTTTTATTCTCTTTATAATACGTAAAAATACCGTTATCGTGATCGGTGACGCAGCAACCGATATTAAAGAGAGCCCTTAGGTACCTATACCCTTAGATTCGGAGTTAAAGGGTTACGCCAATAATCTATACCCGTAGTAAGTATCCTTAGTAGGTAAGGGTTATACTAAGGACTTATAGTAATAGTAGGTAGTTAAAAGTATATACGGAGGATTAAATAGGGGTTACGCCGAGGATCTATAATTATAGTAGGCCGTTAAAGGTATATAAAGAGAATTAAATAGGGGTTATACCGAGGATTAATAGCTATAGTAGGTAGTTAAAGGTATATCCGGAGGACTAGGTTTTTTTTCCTTTTAAATATAACTTATAGCGTATGCCCGCTTACCACTTTAATTATACCCGCTTAATAGTCCCGTCGTGACTTATAACTTATATATTCGTTTAAGCGCCTAACCGCCTAACGGGAGGAGGTAAAAGGGAAAAAGGGATAGAAGAAAAGAAACGCTTAACTAGTTACAGGGAGTATATTAAAAAAGACTAAAGAAAGAAGACTTAACGGGTTTGTCGTGGTCCTACGATACTTTAAGTATATCGTTGTTCTACGGTACTCTAGTTATATCCTAGTCCTATAATACTCCCGCTATATTAAGCTTTCACTTAAAGTAAGTGTTAATAAGCTTATCCGGTATATTACGTTTAGGCTCCTATATATTTTCCCTATCGTTATAGCCGGCCTATTTAATAAGGTATTAACGCTATCTCTCCTAGTAGTGATAACTTAAGATTACTTTAACCTTATATTTATTAGAGTCCGGTTCTATATTAATATCCTATAGTTTAGATATCTTTTTATCACGGGTCCTTTATAATTCTAATAAAGAGATAGGGAAAACGTTATAGATTCTTATAATCCTTGTGAGGGCGAGTTAATACCCTAGTTTATTTATACCTATAACCTTAGTGATTTTATATAGTCTGATAAACTTATCGCTAAGTTTCTTCGAAGGCCTACGTTATCGGATATTTCTTATAGCGAGTAGAATATATTCGTTAACCGTAAATTATCTCTAGGTCCTTCTATTATTATAGTATTATCTATATATTCGTTAGGCTCTTTTAATTAGGTCTATAAGAGAGAGGTGGCCAGCTACGAGTTACTTCGCGCGTGTCTTAGCCTTAGCTAAATAAGCCTCCCCTGCCCTAGGTAATTAGAGTTTATTAGGGCCCCTTAGATTATAACCTATTAACACGTCCGCGGGTATCCGTCGTATAGCGGAGTGCCACGTTATATTATAAATAAATTCCGTAAAGGCTAAGTGGTCTATTTAGTTATTCTATTCCTAGGAGTAAAAGACTCTAAGTTAGTATTCTACGTTCCAGTTCTATCTTTTTGTCTAGCTATTAGTCTATAAGTACTACGCCATGGATAAATATCGCTTAGTGTTGAAGTAGCGGTAAAAGGTAGCCTAAAAACGGCTTATAAATAAGCACCCTTAGTCCGATATAATCCTATTAAGAACTCTAAAAGTTCGGAAAATATAATACTATAACGTGTCCGTAAGTCCCTTAGTAGTAAGGCTACTACTTATAGAGATATATAACGAATACTTTATTAGATAATAAATAATAATAAGGATTATATTACGTTTCCTGCCCTTATTATAGATAGGCGGTAGTCCCGTAATAAAGTTAATCGAAATCTCCGTAAAACGATAATCTAGGATAGGAAAACTCGCTAGCTCGCTATACGGGTTATAATACCGCGGTTTTATTCGTTAGTATCTTATATAGGTAGGTATAAATATTCTAATATCATATGGGGGATAATCCTAATAATAGAAATCCGATACGCGCTTTATAGTATACACGACCCCATAGTAACCCGTACTAGGTCTATTATAGAAAGCTTATAGCACTTTATCTTACAGCCCCGAATAGTTTAGCACGAATATTTATGCCTTAAAACGGAGGACGCCCTTAATATCTCTAGACTAGTATTTCTTTATAGCTATATCGCTATAGACCTCCCGCCACTGGTTATAGAAAGGGTCTTTAGCTTATGCCTTAATAATCTCTTTTACTAGGGTAGGGTCCGTTAGCGCTATAGGTATATCTAGGTCCGTTAATACCCTAGGTATAGGCATATCTAGGTTTATCGATACTAAAGGCGTATTAGGGTTTATCGATACTATAGGAATATTGGGGTCCTATATAATTCCCGTGCTAATCACTATAAGGATAAAATTCTTAGAGAATGACTCTACGGCGCGGCTCTAATCAGCAATTAAGGACCGTTTATAGGGGGTATCCTATAGCTTCCGCGAGAGGCTATTAGCGGGGTTTAACGTACCGGGCTTATACTTGATCTAGAACTTAAAACGGGCTAGTTTATCTAGCTATTAGGCGTACTACCCTTTTAGTTTTAGCTTATTAAGCAGGTAATAATAGCTTAGGTAGTATATTAGGACCACGACGGGGCTCTAACTATAAATAAGGTAATACCGCTATATCCGAAACGGTTCGATTATTACTATTAGGGTGTAAATCTCGGATTCTACGGTCTAGTTACTCTGTTTTGAGGTTTTACCTATTTTTACGTCGATTAGCCAGATTATCACGGAGGATTTCCTTTATTTATTACCGTGTTTTACTATACTTAGCTTCTACTAGCCTTTACCCCTTAGGGCGATAGGCGCCGCGCTATAGCTTTAGGGCTGCATGCGAGTAATAGATTAACAAACACAAACAAAACCCCCTGCTATATTAATAATTAAGCTAGTATATAGCGGTTAGCTAGGACCGCCCTAAGATTATCACGATCTAAAGTTCTATAGTAGTAGCGCCTAACGGCTTATAGCTCGGCCTAACTACTATAAAGCCCGGGGTATATAGGAATCCCGGGTAAAACAAAAGCGGATATAGTATACTATAGAAGATATATAGGGTATACTACTAGTGAATAAAAGGCTAACCTAGACTAGCGTGAAGGTAATTACTATAGCGCGCTATAGGACTAGGCTTTAGAAGTAGCACGTTAATCCCGCTCCCGCTAGTACGAAGCGGCGCTATAGAATAAACTAGGGTTTAGCAAATGTAGAGCTACTAAGCTAGGTCTTCTCTATAGGAGTTTAATATACCTCCCATAAGCACGTAGTAGGTATAGAAACTTTTAAGCGCATTACTAAAGATTTAAACACGACGGTAATAACTATATCGCTAACTATAGCGATAGACATACGAAGATATAGGAGCACTTCGCTTACTAATATAAGGCTAGGAGCTCCTATAAATACCTTAGAAAGCTTTTGTTAGATAAAGCGTACTCAAAAACGTTATAAAAAAGGTCAAAACGAATTAAGGCAATTGTGTATAATTGTAACTTTGTCGGACCGTTACGGAACCGCTACCACCGTATTTTATATAGTACAGATTCAGGAAGCGTCTACCCGGAGTATACTCTTAGTAATCCGGCCCGTTACGTAACCGAAAAGACTATAGTCTATTATATATGCCCCCTAATCGCCCTAAACGTTAGTTAGGCTATTAAAGCTATTCGCAGCCAGTAGATATAATAGACGTAGTGGCTATGTTATCTCTTCGCTATAGCCGCCCTTGAATCTATCCTCTAGGTCCTCTAAATATTCTGTCCGGACTTCCTCCAGCTGCTTTTGCTATAACCGTTCCCGTATATCTATTGTAACTGCGTAAGGACGTTCCCACGCAGGAACGTCAAAATGATAATTATGATTGTTGATCTAAACATAGATGGATTGGATGACAATATAGATATAGGAAGATCGGATGACATAGTCCTTATATAATTCGGCTCGGTCACGTGTATCCCTTTAACCCGATTAACCGGTTCGGACCTAAAGGGTCCGACTAACCTGATAGGTTAGAAATTATGCAGCCGACCTAATCAGTTATCCTGACCCCAATAACCGATCTGCGCGGTTACACTATCACGCCTGATTAGGACCTAAATATCTCGGAATTCTCGCCGTATAACGCCTTTATTAGGCCGTCTACGACTATTCCCGCGCTTGCCACGTAGGTTACGATTATTTAGAGTTATTCCTTTACTTACTATAACTAGTGGCCGTGGATATCTACGTATCGGAGGGGCGTTATTAACGTGCTAATCTCTTAATTAACTAACCGAATCCTTTAGTTATTATCGTATAGGATCCCTAATTCCGAATCGTTAAATTACACTTCTATACTAAGTAATAGCTGTTATATAAAGATACCCTCTTTTACACCTTATACTAACGCTAATGGCTCTGCTTCGGTTATTAACTTTATAACCGTATATTATTTATTAGCACGCTAGGCGATAATTCCCTAAATAAACGTATTACGAACGCTTAACTACTCTTTCGATTAAGGGTATTATCAGTATAGGAGGCGTGAGTATAGATTCTACTAGTATCGCTACCGCCTAGTTCTAACATAAATAATTAGCTCTTAATTAGATAGAGGATTAGATTATCGGCGGCCTCGTGGTATATCGGCCCTGGATTAGTATTAAAGCGGTATAGCCTTAATACTATAAACGTAATATTAGGCCGCGATATTATAGAGGCGTATAGTATAGATTCTATCTTCCGTTAATAGCTTTTAACGTCTGTTAAGGTCCCTAAATAGGGTAGTAGTTCTACAATCTTAAGTAGGTGCGTTAAGCGATAGTTACTGCTATACTTACTAGTACTATTTAGCTTTAATAGGCGTTCTAACGTAGCTATATAGTCGCGTTACGATAGCCAGATCTTATATACGGCACAGTCACGAATAACTTGACTACTAAGGAACCACTATAAAGGATCGCTATCTTATAGGTTATACTAGTGTTATAGGTTACTAATAGCCTACTCTATCTATACCTTATATTATTACTTATAAGTAATAACGATATTATCGATAGAGAATCATAGGATTAAACTATAACGCAGGAAGTAATAAGGTCCTTACGGTACTATATAGAAGCCGTCCGCCAATAAGATAGCCGAAAAATACTTTTATTAGAGTATTAGGGACTCCTTAAGCCTGTATAACGCCTTTTTTTTTCAGCCTCTAAGCCTCTCTTTATCCTTCTTACAACTCACGTGGGGGGACCTATATTTTACGCGCCAACGCCCTAAACCACTCAAAACCTATATCAATCGATAGCTCTTTTCAAGTTCTATACGTCTATCTATAGCCCTGTACCGCACAGGCGCTAATTTAGGCATACTATAAGTGCGAAAATGCCTGGAAACGGGCCTGCTCCCCCGCGTGCGGGGGAAAAGTCTAACGTGGCCTGTGCGCCCACGCTGACAAAGCAGCCGCGTAGAGCCGGACCCCCGACCTCCACCCAACCATAACGCCACAACCAATAACCCACTAGCCATAACGCTAGCCACAACAACGCCCCTAACGCCCCTAACGGCCCTAACGCCCCCCCTAAGGCCCCTATAGCTATAGAGGGCCTAGGGGAGGTAGATATGGGTAATACCTCTATTATAGAGGATTTAACCCTCGCTACGCCCCTAAACACGAAAAGGCACCTTAGCCCTTCTACACCTACCCCTAGACGCTTTTCTAGGACCCCAATTGAATCCCCCTTAGACTCAGAAGCCGAAGGCGCTTTCGAAACGCCCTCTAGGGCCCCCCCCCGCTTCTAGGGCCCCCCCTGCTGAAAAACCGAGCCTTCAAGGCTCTAAATAGGCTAAAAAGGCGCCTAGAATAGCTAAAGCCCCCGGAGAAACCTCGGCCGAGCCCTAGAAGTCGACTAGTTCGGCTAATAAGGTATAGGCTAGAGAACTACTCTAACAGGCTCTTTAGCTACTTTAATAGGCCTATACCCTCGACTCTATCCCTTAGATTAAGGCCCTAACTACAGGGCTTAAATCTACTAATGACGGAACCCCGTGCCCTTAGCCTCCTATACTCGAATAGAAGGTCGACGAGGTAGCTTAGGCAGTTCGTAGGCTTACGGAATAGCCTAAACCCCTTTATAGCGAGGCTATAAAGGGGAAAAAAGGCCCTATAGCACCCCAGGCCCCTTTTTTAGGGGCTTTAGCACCCTTAGCCCCCACCCCTATACCTATACCGCTAGTACCCCTCCTAATAGACCCTAAAAAGATCCCTAAGGTTATTCTATAACCTACGGCAGGGGCAGCGATTCCTAGGGAAAACTTCGACCCCCTCGCGCTTCGGAATAAGCTTAATAAGGCCCTAAAATTCCCTGTAGTTACGGCTGTTACCCGATCGATTAATGGGCATCTTATTTTAACCCCGGGGCCGAATTATAGCGTTTAATAGCTCCTAGACTCGCAGAATCAGTGGTTTAAAAAGCTAAACCTCCCTCTCTAGCCCCCCTAGCCTATAGGCGGCTAGTTCAAGCTTATTATGAAATAGGTGCCTTCTAGAGCCTTTAGTGGCGGCGATACCCCTTTACCCGACCCCTCCGAGCCGCCGTAAGAGGCCCAAAACCGAAGCCTATAATAGGGTCTAGGCCTATAGGACCTAGCTACTAAAATCGGCACCTTTAACCCTATTAGGGTCGTAGGGAAGCCTCGGTGGCTAGGGGCTCTAAACGCGTTCTACGGCATAGTAGTTATTTCTATGCCCTTTACTAAAGAATAGAAGTACTGCCTAAAATAGGGGCTTTATATAGCCGGCTAGCGGCTAAAGGTCTACAAATATAGGCCTATAATCCCTACAACCTAGTGCTCTAACTACTAGAAATTCGGGTATACCCGAGGGACCTGTAAAGGCCTAGTTTCCTGCCCTATCTATGCCGTTAAAGGCTATAGGGAGGAATACCACGACTATAACGGGTGTGAAGAATACGGAGACTACGAGTATAAGATCTATAAGTGCTATAACTACGAGGGAGATCACCCCCCCTTTAGCAGGGACTACGAGGTCTTTCGAGCTATAAAACCCTAAATTCTATAGATAAAGGGCCTTTTAGTTCGAAAGATAACCGGTTTATTTAATATAACGTCGATAAACAGGCCCCGGCGTAAAATGCTATCCTAGAATAGGCTTTAGAGGCTTCGGCTAATATAGTCCTTATTCAGGAACTAGCCTGCGTCTTAATACTAAAAGGGTGGTTTATTCGGAACCACCCTGCTTTCTATATCGCTACGCCTATATTCTAAAAAACCCAGTTCTTCCCTATTAAGCCTAGGGTCCTGACTTATATAAGAAAGGGCTCTAGTATCGATTTTCCACACCGCGAAGACCTTCTAGATAATATAGACACGTAGATTATGGAGGTTTATTATCTATCGACCTTTTATATTCTACACGTCTATAATTAGATTGAATAGGACCCCGAAACGATAGGCCGAGGGCAGCCCCCTAGCCCTACCCCTTCTAACTTTTCTTCTTCTTTTTCTTTCCCCTCCTTTTTAGGCCTTCGAAGCCGGCTCTGGACCGAGGATCGAGTGCTATGGGGCCTCTAGGTCCCTAAGCCTCCCGGTATTATAGGGGACTTTAACAGAAACCACTAGTAGTAGAACGGAGCTGCTAATAACTAGGCTTTTATTAGGGCCTAGGCTCTAGTAGACTAGTTAGATAGCCTCGGAGCTATCTATTTAGTGGATTCTAAAGAAGTTAACCTGAACAGGGGGACTTTTTTTTAGGTCTAATCTTCGTTAAGAGTCGGGTATAGACTTAGCCTTCTACACGCCCGGCTTCGATTATCTCCGCTTCGATAAGTGGGAATATATCGAAAATACTACCTCCTTACACTGCGCTATCCTCTTTTCGGCTACTATTTTAGGCTCTAAAGGTCCTATAAATCGGTGTCTCCCGCCGGCTTATAATTATAAGCTAGCGGATTAGGACCTGTTTTCTAGTACCCTAAAAAGCCTAGAACCTAGCCTTCACCGGGACCTCTAATAGGCTATTAACACGTTAGACTAGGACTCCTTAGGTCGCTGCCTCTCGGATACTATTACCCTAGCGCTTTAGGCTATAGTGCCTAAGTTAAGGGTAGTGGAGCGTTCGAAACCGTGGTAGACTAAAGAGCTAAAGGCCCTGCGAAAATCAGCTAACAGGGCCTTTAGGGTATTTAGAAAGACGTCTGAAAAGGGGGCCTCGGTTACCTAGCTAGCGTCTTTAGAAACCTCCTGGAAAGAAGCTCGGAACGCCCATTATAGGGTAGTAAAATAGTAAAAAACGACTACTAGGAGGCCTTCCTAGCCCACGCCGAAGGCCCCGAAATTTTTAAGGCCTATAACTACACGAAAAGCGGCCTTAACGCGGAAATCCCACCAATTTAAACGCCTATGGAGCAGAAGGCCTACGCTTTCGAAGATAAATGCAACGCCCTACTTTATACCCTTTTTCTAGCACCGTCTTCTTCTTATTCATCCTCTTCTTCTTCAGCCACTAACGCCCCTGAAGCCCCTGTATTTATAGGCCCTTTAGGGGGCCTAGGCCCCTCCTACCCTTCGAACGGCCCCTAGAGCCTGACTAGATCACGCAGTAAGGGCCTTAGAAGACTGTGGAGGTGGCCTAACCTCTAGGCTACCGAACTATACCGCGATATAGTCGGAGCTACCAAGGGGAAAGCCCTAGGGCCTAATAGAATTAGTCTAAAACTGATCTAGTAGGCCTATAAGGTTATCCCCGGGTCCTTTTTATAAGCCTATTCAGCTCTACTTCTAGCAGGCTACTACCCTAACTACTAGAAGGAAGCCCTAGAGGTCGTTTTACCGAAGCCAGGAAAGAGGGACTATTCTAATCCTAAGTCTTATAGAATTATAGCCCGTCTAAACTGCTTAGGTAAAGTCCTTAAGAGGGTTATAGCTGCTAGGCTTAGCTTTATAGCTAATACCCGCTACAACCTTTTATACCCTAGTTAAATAGGGGGTAGAAAGTAACGCTCTGCTATCGATACGGCCCTTCTCCTCCTCCACTATATCGAAAAACAGCGTAAATCACGCCAGAACCCGGTAATTTCCACGCTGTTTTTAGATATTAAGAGAGCCTTCGATCACGTCGCCCGTCCTTAGCTACTTAGGACCCTTTAAGAACTATAACTACCCCCGAACCTGGTTAAATAGGTAGCCTCTTTCCCAGAAAACAGGCGTATCCAACTAGCCTTCAAGGGGTAGGTTTAGTAGCCCACCCCCCTAAATATAGGGGTTCTATAAGGCTCTCCGGTCTCCCCTATTCTCTTCCTAATTTATATTAGGAAGGTTATAGCGGGGCCGGATTTTCAGGGCCTTTAGCTATCCTATATCGACGATATCTAGCTATCTACAGTATCTACGTCGACTAGCAAAAACTGTAACACCCTACAAAAAGCTGTAACCTCCCTTTTCGACGTAGTAAAAGTTAACTAAGTCCTTTTTACCCCTGAAAAAACAGAGCTTATTCACTTCTATCAAAGACGCTCTATAGAAGACACTCTAGGTCTTATTGGGGGGCACCTAGTTAAATCCGCGTTAGGTGCTATTAGGTGGCCAGGGGTCTGGTTTAATCCTAAGCTATCCTTTAAACCCTACGTCGAAAAACGACTAAATTCAGTTTCGGGGGCCCTAAATAGGTTATATAGGCTAGCTAGCTCGTAAAGGGGCCTTTCTTTTAAGGCTCTACGGTAGCTATATATAGTCTATATAGCTTTCCTAGCTGATTTTGGCTCGCAGCTCTGGTGGGACCCTAAATCACCGAAAAAACACCTCGTGGACCGCCTAGAACGCCTATAATACGGCGCCCTAGTTAGGGCCCTAGGTGCTTTTAGGGGGGCCCCTTTACGGCCTCTAGAACTCGAAGCAGCAGTACCCTTAGCGGCGGTTCCGTTAACTAGGTCTAATTGGCTTTATACCTTTAGGACCTTAAAATTCCTACTAAACCACCCTATTAAGCGCTAGCTCCTCGGAGACGGAATCCACCTTACCCTTCTTTAGAATCTACAACCTACTATATAGTTATACAGGCTAGGCCTAGAAACAGTGGCTTTAATAGGTTAGTCTTAGGATATCAAGGGTCCTTCGGCTAGGTGGGAGGCCCCCTAGGCCTTAGAACCTATAGCGGACTTAAGACATTTTTTCCCACTTAAAGACCGGCCTAAAGCAGGCACCGACCCTGGCCCTAATACCCATAATTAGAAACTAGCCTACCTCGAAGCCCTTACTAAAATATAATTAGGCCTAGGGGGATAGACTGCTATTTTCTATACCGACGGCTCCCTAGACCACTATACTAGGCCCCCTATAGAACCTTCGTAGGCTATAGCCGCTGTTATAGAGTGGGCTAATACCGGAAGGCTCTGTAAAGCTATAGGCTTTAAGCTAGGGGCCGCCGCCGAAGTCGCGGACGCTCAATTATACGCTATTCTCCAGGCCCTTTACGCTGCCCTAGAGTAGACGCCTAGACCCCTAGAGTGCTATAGTTTTAGTAATTCCTGGGCGGCTATTCAGAAGCTTTAGCGTACCTTATAGTGGGCTATAGAAGCTAAAGATCTTATATCACGCCTTAAATAACTGGGCACTTCGGTGTATGTCTGGTGGTGCCCCTCGCACGTGGGGATAAAAGGGAACGAACTAGCGGATAACGTAGCTAAAGGGGCGTTAAACCCCGACAAATCTACTAAATTCGTTAGCTTAGTTACCCTTAGCTACCTAAAACGCCGGGTAAATAAAGCCCTTATTTAAGACTGGAAAACCCTGTGGAATCACGAGGAAGAGGAGGAGAAAAGAGGTAAATCGGTTCGATTAGGCCGTCTATATCGGCGACTAGTCCGCGATAACCTCCGTTTCTCCCGAAAACTACTACTAATATAAGGCCCTAGGTAGGTACAATCGGCTTTTACGCAGTTAAAAACCGGCTTCGGATACCTAAAAGCCCACCAAAAAAGGGCGTAAAACTGCGCTAACGACCGCTATTCCTGTCACGGCTCCCCTATACAGAATATAGTATATCTTATTCTTTCCTGCCCTTTTTATAAAGAAGAACGAAAAGCCTTACGGGAAGCCCTAGCAGGCCTACCGCTATTTCTGCCGCTATTATTTAGTACTAAAAGAGGACTACGGGCCTTAGAGGCCTACCTTTTAGCTATTAAAATAGCCTCGGCAGAGTAGTATAGGGCGTAAACCACGATTCCTGCAGACTAGTTATTTTGCTTTCGTTTTTTATCTATTAGGTTTTATTAGGCAGATTATTACGGAGGATTTCCTTTGTTTAATACGCTCTATTTTTATTTTACTATACCTAGCTTCTAATAGCCTCTCGCTCTTAGGGCGATGGGCGCCGCGCCATAGCTTTAGGGCTGCAAGCGCGTAATGAATCAGAAAAAAAAACGCCTTTTTCAGGTTTAAACGACTCCTAGGGGCCGGGAAACTTAGCGGCGGGAATATAAAAATATCGTGGGGGAGTGGCGGGTGTATAAACGCGTCTATAACGTCGAATTATACTAGCGTAAAGTTAAAACGGGCGGCGATGATTATGAACGCGCGGAACGACTATCCGGCTAATATAGCTATGTATATCTCCTTAAGGGAGGATTAATATTACTAATCTCCTTATACTACTAGCTTTACCTTATATTGATATAGAAAACTATACTTATCGAATTTATATATTATTACCTATATCGAGTTTAGAACCTGATTTCTATCTATCATAGACGCTAGTACTAGTATCTACTACCATATCTCCTCATCGCTCCGTAGGTAGTCTTCTTATACCTATTAGCATAGGTGGCCGTTAGGGTGCGAGGGTATATCGTAAGGGTTTTTCGGAGGAGGAGGGAGGTCTTTATAATAGATCTTCAAGGTCGAGGCTACCGTCAGGGGTATATTTCCTGAGGCTGCTATCAGGGCCGTGGATTCAAGTAGTAGCGATAAACATCGCTCTAGCGTTATGGTAGTAGTTCTTTTTAACTATAATTTAGTTAACGGAGTCCTATCGACAATACGTATATTCGTAGCATAGCGGCCAGCGTTAAAGACGGCTACCTAATAGTCTCTTTACTAGCTATCTCCTTACCGAATTAGTCGTGCTCCTTTATCTATAAGGAGCCCTATAACCGTAACTATAAGGGTATCGCAGTACTATATTCCTCTATCTATAAGGAACTCTATAGCTGTAACCGTAAAGGATTCACGATTTTCTAATATAACGGCTACTATTAGCGCTATAACCGACGGCGGGGTTACTAGTCGAGTAGGAATTTGTGGACTAAGTGGCTATAGACGGTGATTAGACGGTATACTAGCTAAATTATACCGTTCGTGACCTGAATCTTTTCTATCTAGACTTAAGATAACCTCTTCCGCCCCCTAACGGCCGGGCACTACGGACTATAATCTCGGCGATACCGAGGGAGGGGATCCGTAGGGGTCTTACCCCGGCAAGAGCACGGGCAGTAGTATATTATTAAGTTTAAAATAAGCAGTTATATAAATAGGGGGATCCTTAGCTTATATATCTATAAACGGCCGTGACTCTCAAGCACTTTCTTATTTAATCTAACTAATTAGGTCTTCTAATTTCCCTTCTATTAATTAACGAAGATCGTCCTTAAAGGTATTAATATCGCCGTTAAAGAAGGCCTGTTCGTTGAAATCCACGTCGCGAGTATATATAACGCGGTTATAGTTACGGCTACGGCCTAGCACCTAGATACGAAAGATATTAGTGAAATCGTAGCCGACGGGGTATCTAATACAGGCACGAGGAGCGATACGATTTAATAGTTTATTAGTGCCCTTTTAGGCGTCCTTGGTTATTACGTACGCCTTGTAACCGTAGGCTCGAAGATATAATAAGATCGGCTTGCTCTTAAAAAGGACCTTATATAGCATTTTCTAATCCTTATTATTATACTACTATTGTAGCGTGCGGTTATAAACATATATAGCCGTGGGAATAGCCTTAGGCTATATAAACGGTGGGAGCTTTACGTAGATATATATCGTATAACCCTTCGAAATCACTATAGCAGTATCGCGTTTGGCGCTCCCGTTTTACGCTTGTATATTAGCAGTAGATACCTCTTACAGAATACCCTCCTTGCACAGAAAGAGGGTAATATTGTTAGATTAAGTTAGCTTATAATTGGCTTCGAAAATGCGCACCTTATAGTCTAATTAACGGTTTACCTAGGCGAGAAATTCCTTAATTATTATAAAGATATCCGCTGCTAGTTTGCTCTTTATAACGTAGGTGGACGTAAAGCTATTATAATAGTGGGGGAAAATTATAAACTGCGAATCACTATCGGACGTTCGTTTAGAATCCGTAAACTTAATCGCCTACCGTTCCCCTGCATAGGTTAGTGCCGTGCGAGGGTGCCTGCTAATATACCTTGTATCTTTATAAGCTCGTAGGCTACGTAGTGGATAGTTATTAGTCCCTTAGTCTTAACCCCCTGCGTCTACTCTTCTAGGTGCCTAAGCGGCTTAGAGCTAGTATGCCCTAGCCGTAGATACTAATAAGATACCCTCGGCAGTGCTTAGATAATGTATAGTCGATTTTCGGACGTCTTTATGGGTAGAAGAGCCTAGAAAACCAGCCGTAGATTAGTTAGAATCGTAGGGCACGTACTCAATAACGGTTTAATCGAAGTGATAACTTAGCTAGTATAGTATAGATCCGTCGGCACGGCGAAGACAGTTATTATTTAGTGGGTTCTAATCCTATTAGTATCCTCGTAGTCGTAACCCTTAGTTTAAGATTAAATTAGAGGTAAATCCTTCGTAGTATACGACGTTTAATAGTCTAAATTCAAGGCCCCCTGTTAGTCCGTTTACTCTCACGGTTATATTACCGTAACCTTTAATAGGTAGCGACGAACTACCTCTAACTATATAGTCTCCCTGCGTGGAGGGGGTAAAATTAAAAAAGCGGGAAAAATCGTTAAACATATAAATAGTAGTACCGGAATTAAGTATACTAGAGGCTCGAAAAGGGTTGCTAATAGTAGCGGCTCCTGCTATAAAGCTAGCCGCATAGGAGACACTACTACTAGTAACTCACGCCTGTTTAAGCTATACGGTGTCCCGATTTATAGCCTTTTTCACCTTTATTACGGCGCGTAGTTCTTCTACTTCCGCGCGTATCGCGGGTCGTATTTAAGAATTCGTTAGACTATAATTTTAGTGTTTTCGTAGGGTGTCTAACCGTCGAACGCTATTTCCGGAAATATATAGTAATAGGCGTTAATATCGTGATAAGACATAGCATATACGCGATAAAGCTCCCTATTCCGAAAGGTAAATTAACGGCGTTTAGAAGAGGAGCGGTTAGCTAAAGTAGCAGAAGGTATGGCTATAGATCTAGCGGCAGAGAGATTCTTAGCTTTATTCTTCCCACGGCCACCCTTCTTTCCGGGCTTAGCCGTGGTATCCGGGGTACCTTCGCCCTTATCGCTTCTAATATATGGTGCCGGAAATATAGCAGCGCGGTGGCTACCGCGTTTTCCTTAGTCTTTAAGTCTAGTCTCGATATATCGTTAACCAAGGGTATAAAGGTCCTGGGGGAGGACTACTTTATTATCTAAAAAGCGTCCCTAGGCCTCGGTCTAGTCGCGCCTAGTTATTATACGTATCTCTTTAAAGAAGTCTACTACCTAGATATACCTTATAGGCTTTAAAACTTTAAAATAACGTTTGTAAGGCGTTATAGCAGCTCCTACTATCTCGATAACCACTTCTATAACCTCTTTAGGGTCGTTAGCGTACTACGGATATATTTATTATACTGTTCGTAGGTATTATTACGGCGGGTAGATATATAGTAAGTAGTATCGTGGCAGACGGGTTTAAACACCTCTTCAGGCATAGCGTTATATAGTAGTAGCTTACGGCTTTAGTTAATAGTATTAGTCTGCTCGGTCAAATTAGTCCTAATACCCTTAACGTACTTAGCGTAGTTATCCATCTATATCTTCTAGCGTTATATCGCCGAATCGTAGGCGCGCTACCTAGTAGGTATTAGATCTAACTACTTTAAGAGGGTAGCTTCTGCTTATAGGGTTATGTGCTAAGGCTAAAAGTTAGCGTAGGAAGGTACAATAGGCTTTTAAGGGGCGAGAATATGATCGTTAGGGCGTATATATTCCCTGACTTCGTTATTAACGGCCGTAGCTTCGTAGTGGCTACGCCAGAGCTCCTAATCAAGGTGGGTTTTCTAGGTAACTAGCTTATCCTCCGATATCTTTCTAGTTATAGATAAACACATTATATCGGCGTAGCTATATAGCTTTTTAATCGGTAGTAGTAAGCGTAAAGGGTAGATTTTCACTTAGTAAGTAAGACTCTTAATTACTAGATAAAGCGGAGTCAAAAACTTTATAAAATATATTAAATTTAATGAAAGTAATTATATATAGTTATATCTGTCTTGAACCGTCAGGGAACTGCTACTACAGTATTTTCTATAGTGCAGATACTATAAGCGTCTACTCGGATTATACTCTTGGCAATCCGGCCCGTTACATAACCGAAAAGACTATGGTCTGTTCGACAGCTGTAGCACCACGATAAGAATAGTAATAGACTTTATCGCTACGATACCTATTAGACCCTTAGACAAATCCTAACGAATAGGATGGCTTTCGCCGCCCTTAACAATATAACGGGCTTCCCAGAAAAGGTTTACCTATTATCCTCGAGAACAGTCGCACTATCGGTATACTAGGGATTAAACCTAGCGCGCTAAGTGGCTAGGGATCGGACCTAGCCACCGAAACCAAGTGCAAGAGCGGATATATAAAGGCCCCCGTGGGCGTACAGCGTGATACGAGATTTTCCTTAGTTTTTATGCTCTTATTTAATACTATCTTAATCTTATATACTACCATAATAGTATAGTGCGGGATTTAGCTTATTTTAGTAGAAAAAGGCTATAGAGTTAAGCGCTTAGCACTGTATAGGCCTGGTATATATATATAGAACCCGTACCGCCCGATACTCTAATAGGGGCCGCGGTCCTAGTATTGACTAAGTATCGCTAAGGCGTTAAATAGAAACACACACACATATACTATAGACACTTCAGGGTTTACCACTATAAGCTTTAAGCCGTTTCCTAAGTCTCTAATATCCCTAAAATATCCTACGCGTGCGTTCCTTATAGTATTAGCTATACTTCGGGGTCCGGAGGCGAAAGAAGACGATAACTAATAACGGGCGGCCGCGCATATCCCTAGGGGGTAGCGGTTAGCCACACACCTATTACCCGCGCGCCTATCTATTATAAGCCTCTGCACGGCCGACAAGAGATAGAATGATAATATTTAAAAGGCGTTCTTAAACGCTAGAAGGACTTATAACCCTACGCGTATAAGAGAGTACGCTATTAACAATAGCGATATCGGCACTATAACTCCCTCTCCCTTTAACACCTTCTAGCCGCTATTGCGACTAACCCGCGAGGAACTCCCGCCTCCGCTAAACTACTACCACGATATACGCCTCTACCCGTTATAGAAGCGGTAGCTATAGGCCGAGCGGGAGCTCCTTAAAGGGCACCGATAAATAGGCTACTAATATAAGGTAAGTAGTAATCAGGCTAATAAGAACAAGTAATGAATCCTTACTTATAGATAGGTATACACTTATAAGTTTAATAAGGAGAGAACCCTCCTTAAGTATAAGGCACGCCTTATAGTATAAGGGGATTAATAGAAATAGTCGGAAACTAAAGATAACTACGCCGCTATATTAGCCTCGTGGTCCTTCCGTATACTAATAGCTATCACGGCCCGATTTAACCTAGAGATAAGTTAGTTCGACGGTGTTAACGCGTTGGTTAATACTAGTCTTAAAGAGAAAGTATTGATAAAGACACCATGAAGCTACGAGGTACTAAGTAAGGTCATGCTATTATATACAGCCCTTTTCGGTTAAAGAATATCGCTACTACTATAGTAAGAGGAATTTTGCGGTATGCTATGGAAGATAGGATTGAGGCTATCCTTAATAACCCCTATATTATAACATAAAACGGTTTAATCCTATTCTTCTACGTTAACGATATCGGACTTATCTACTATAGATATAGTAAGACGGACGCTAATAACCTTAAGACTGCCCTTAAGAGGAGCTATAAGGTATCTAAAGGCGACGAAATCTGCTAATTTCTAGAGATTAAGGTCCTAAGGAATAGAGCCACCCGTAGGTTATAGTTTTTATAACCTTCCCATATAAAGAAGATCGGAGTGCAATACTATACAGATATCCTTTGCCGTAAACCACTAAAGGTCCTTGTTAATACCAAGCGACGGCACCCGCGCGTTAATTCCCGAGGTCCGCTAATACTAGGCTATAATCCGTTTAACCCTATACGCCGTTGTCGTGATAAGACCTGATATTATATTCGCCTATTCGAAGCTTTTCGAATATACTATTAACCCCTCCTCTAACTACCTTAAGAGGGCTTAATATGTACTGTTATTCCTGTATTATATAAGGTATTACTGCCTAGAATTCGGTAGGGATAGACTCTTCTTAACCGCGAGCGATGCGTTCTTCGGGGATAATCCAGACTGTAAGAGCTTATAAGGATATACGATAACGCTTTTTAGGGGATTTATTAACTAAAAGGCGGGTAAGTAACCGACGGTTACGACGTTATTAATAGAGTCAGAATTACTTACTCTTATAAAGGTGGTAAAAGCGACGTTATGCGTTAGTCAGATATTAAGGGATTTAAAGCTTCGGCTAGATTAATAATAACTATAGCTATATTACGATAATTAGCAAACTATTAACCTCGTTAATAAGAAGGCATGCCGCCTATAAATAAGGCTTTGCTATATTAATATATATGACTAGTATGCACGCTAGTTAGTACAGTAAGGACTCTTTAAGGTCACGTATATGAACACGAAGGATATAATCGTAGACGGATTAACGAAGGCGTTACTAGAGACAAAGATTAAATAACTATAATCATATCTTAATTTAATAGATTAAAAGAATCGTATTAAGTAGTCGAAACAATTACACGAAGAGATTAAGCGCGCTAAAGCCGCACCGATGACAATAACGGCCCCCGAGGGCATAGTAGACCCGATAGATATAAATCTAATTAAGCCGATCCGGCTAATCAGAATCGAGGAACTAATTACGATAGATTTAAATTAATCGGTTAAATAGGGCGGATTTAGATCCTGTTTATAAGGGCGTTTTCCCTTGACTATTATTTTTATGATGGAAAGTAATATGACTATATTAGGCAGGCACTATATGCATATAAGATTCCCGTAGCACGAACTCTATACGAACATATAGCCCTAAGCTACCGGCTTATTTAGGCCAGAGCCATACGTCTGTATAGATCCGCAACTATATATTCGTATAGGAACCGGACGATAAATAGTCCGGGCCCGCGAGGGATATATATCCTTAGCGCTATTCGCCCCTTAGTTTAGAGGAAGATATTTGTATTATACCCTATTTACTATAGTAAAGATTACTCTCTTAAGCCCTAGAATCCCTATATCCGATAGTACTAGCTAGCTCGAGATTTACCTGGATAGGGTATATTAAACAGTAGTAACTAAGCTTTTAGGCAAGGTTTGTATACCGCCGCCCGGTATAGACTACGTATAATAAAACTAAATAGGTACGTAGTTTACTAGCGAATACTCCCGTGCTAGGCGAAAACGCCTCTCCTTTAATAGGTCTCGGCGTAGAGTATATAAAAGAACCTATAATCGCTAGTTAATCGTAGGAATAACGATTATACTAATCTATATTGGTACCTACCATTGTTCCCGAGCTCCGATACTTATTAACCTTCCTAATAATCGCTAGTCGGGCATAGGATAGCGACTATACTAACCTACACCGATAATAACCTTCCTAATACTAAGCGAGGTTCGCGTACCGCCGCCTAGCGTGGACTACGTATACCAAGACTAAATAGACACGTAGTATACCGGCGGAACTATTACGACTACTAGCGAGCGAGGCGAAGACGCCTCCCCTTAAATAAGTCTAGGCGTACAGTATTCTAAGGAATCCACGGTTACCAGTTCAAACTTAGGATAGCGACTATACTAGCCTATATACTAGTATTCACCGTGGATTAATCCCGAGCTCTCTAGTATATCCGAACTTAATACCGCGTTTCCTAAGTCTTAGGGGGCGTACCCTAGCCTCCGCTATAACGCCCGAGAAATAGCTTAATCACGAGCTATCTTAGTATACACTGACGCTGGCCCACTTCATTTTACATAATTAAAAGCCAGCCTTGCGTTCGTACCAGTACTACCGCCCGGACCCGTGTTTCGGGATTTTGCAGTGCTTTTTGCACGACTTCGGTACATATTATGTATCTATACAAGGTGCAAACCCGCGGTACTTTCAAATTATATAGCCTCTACGCTAAATAATATTTCCGTTTATTCAGGACGTACCGTGCGAATCGCCTATGTATTTAACGACTGAACTGTGCTGCTATGTATACCCATCGAATTAAAAAATAGAATAAAAATAGAATAAAAATAGAATAACAAGTAAAGTAAAAATTAGATATAAAAGAAGGAATATATTATTATTACTATTATTATTAATCCTACTCCGCTATCCTATCTAATCTATAGGAGCCTAATTTAGACCATACGGTCCTCCTCGGGTAGCTATAAAGGGGAAAACCCGGGATACTAGGGAAAACCTCTATACTCGTCCTTAGTTAGAGTAATACCACTATAGGGCCGGTATAGCCCCGGTTTATCCCCTTTATATATCTAGATTATACCTCTAGGCTAATAGCTAATAGGAAGGGTAGTAGGCTATAGTTCGAGTTAGCCTAGGCCAGTTATTAGCGAGGGGGAGGGGGACCGAAAGGGTACCGCGGCGTCTCCGCCGTATAGCGGCCACGGCACGCTATCTCCGGCCTCCCTATATCCCCGGGGACCATTCCTATTATTCCTTCTATATAATTAATAAAGAGAAAAGGTAAGGTAGGCGTTCCTACCTCCCTTAGGGGGTAGGTGCCTACTATATCCGGAGGTAGGCAGGAAGGGTAAGGCTCCGCCTATACACGTAAAAATAGTAGATAGTTAATAAATAATAAGGTCCTCTTACTTTTTCCTCTTTCCTTCCTATAATATTATAAAGCTTATTATAGGTTTTCCTCGTATTATATTCCCGCTCGCGGTCCTATAGACTTACCGTCCGGGCGTCGTGCTAACTAGTAATAGCTCCTTATTCTTAATTTATAATTCTCGTACTTAAATCTAGTACGTGGTCTGTAGTTTATAGGTAGGGTTATATTAGCGCCGAGTTAACTAGGTAGTATAATAGTAATGGCAATAATAATTATAATATTAAGTATAAATAGCGTCGTAATATAAGTATCTCTATCTTATAGTAGCGCCGTGGTAATAGTATACTAATAGCCGCGGATACCTTCTCCTAGTAATAATCCTCGTTATAAATACGGCACTATTCGTATTATACTATATATATACGCCAGTAGTCCCGAGGTAGTATCGTGGCGGCTAATATATAGCAGTTACTTACATTATACTAAGCGCCTAGGATCTTACCGAGACGACGTCGAAGCGTATACTAATACTATAGACACTAATACTCCTTATTTTTAATATGCTAATAGCCAATGCCTATATAAGGATATAAGACGTCCCTATACTATAGAGGTGCCGCTAGTATATCGAGGTGGTCTAACTAGTTAATAGGTCCCCCCCGCTACTAAAAAGCAGTAATAACGTCTTATAGACGTTTATACTCTCTACCTATCGGCAAAGGCTGCTAGTAACGGTGGTATCGCTACAGTAAGTAGTCTTCCTTCGGTATCGCGGTAGCGCCTTACTAATAACCTATAGGCCAAGGAGCGTCTAAAGACGGCGGCTTCGCCCTTTAGACCGGCCGTCGCTCGGGCGCTGCTTTATAGTCAGGAATATATTAAGAAAGTAGTATAAGTAATCTAATAAAAAAGTAGAATATCCTATTAGTAGAATAAAGTCTAGAATACTAATTAAAACTATTACAAAGTATTAGAATTAAGTCTAAAATACTACTAAAAGCTATAAGAACTATTAGAGTAAACTTAATATAGAATAAAATAAAGAAGGATTTATGTATATTTATTTATCTTACTCCGTTATCCTGTCTAATCTATAGGAGCCTATTTAGGCTATACGGTCCTTCTCGGGTAGCTATATAGGGGATAACCCGGGGGAACCCCGGGGGAGGTTCTAGATATATAAGTAGCTAAAGGAGCATAGATTATAAAAACAACTTAAATAGAAATAACACTAAGGTAAAAAGCTATTGTAGTAATACTATATTATATTAGTATTAGTATAAAAAGTACAAATACTATTTTAGTATAAACTATATAAAACTAATTCTCTTATATATCGCGCTTTTTATATTATACTTAAGATATAGTTTCCTTATATACATAAGGAAGTATATATATCTATATATTTATAAGTTTAATCTTATAGTCGATTATCATAGTTCTATATTTTCAAAGTATTTTAGAAGTTATTAGAAGTAAATAGTCTTTATCTATAAGCATTTATACTTATCTATATTAGTTAGTATATATATATGTTTATGATATAGTTAGATAATCGGGTTATATCCGTAGGCCCTCGCAGGGACGAGCGTAGTGGCCTTGCTCGTAGGGCAAGCTGCTAGGCTCGTACGCTTTATTACCAGACCACTTAAGGACCCCTTAACTAGTTCCCTATAGTATTACTTAGGCCGCCTATAGCTATTCGCGATAGAAGCTATTAAAACAACCTTACTTATCCCGGGGTGCCTTACGTATACTAGGTATTCCCCGGATAAGATAATATCTATTATCTTAGGAAAACACTAAACTCGCTATCCCTAGTACCTGGATATATATAAAGCCGTTTATTTACGCCGTAACCTAAACTGACTATTAGTAACCCTTTAGGGAAATATAACCTCTCGTAATAGGGCTAATCCCCCTTTATATTACAGCTATAGATTCTATTATCGTATTACTCGAGGTCCGCTTACCTAGTTCTCCCTATTAAAGGGAGGGCTCCCTTTTATTCGACTCGCCTTAGACTATTTCCGATAAGTTTACCAAGGCCCCTTTCTTTACTACTCTCCTTTCCTTTCTCTTCTTTTTTAGTTTATTACCCTTAACGCTCGCTATTCCGTTACATTCCCCTTTGCACTCGCTATTCGCTCCTTATTCTTACGTAGCGGTTTACTTTCGCTTATTTACTTTCTACTATATAAAGTACTAATTCTATAACCACTATTTCCTTTCTATTATAAATATTATTACCGCCTATAGCTAATAAGTAATTACCGTGCGGCGTTACTATATTACTATTCCCCCGTAAAGGACACCCGCAGCATATAGGGCTTTTATTACCCGGGGTATATATATCTCCAAAACGTCACCTAGAAGTATATTCTTCGCCGAGAACTCTATTATTCAAAAGATAAAAGCTATTAGGTGGCTAAAGTTTAATTACTACCGGCTAATGATAAGGCCTATACAATAATTATAAGATAAAGGTAACGCTGAATATTAGTTAGTAGGCGAGGGATAAAGTTAGTCACGGATTAAGTACCTAGTATACTAAAAAGAACGGCTAGCTTATAAGGAATATATAAAGATTAGAAGAAGCTATAATAGCTTAAAGAGTTAACCAGCGCTTTTAAGGAGAGATAAAAAGACCTCGGTTAATCTAAGAATAACCTTAAAGAAAGCGTAGGTTCTAATAGTATTATAGGCAGGAAATACTAAAAGAACCGATAGCTGAAAGAATACTTAAGGTAAAGAACCTTTAAGAGGCTTTAATATAGCTTTATAGCCTTATGAGGTATTGAATAAGAAACCCGAGTTACCCGAGGTAACTACGTGTTATTTACGTATAGCGAACGGCTTTAAGCTCGGGTAAGGGAAGGTATAAGGGCTACTACAGTGAGTGAGCAAAAGTCTCGGGATAACCCAAAGTAGAATGCTTCGAAGCTTTGGGTGAGCACTTTTCTATGAGTGGCAAAACCATATCATATCACAAAAGTAACGAATCACTGCATCTTTAAAATATACCGAAATTATTGCTCACCCACTATATCTAATCTCCGAATAGCAGATATACATTACCAGTACTAAGACACGCCCAGTAACCGCGATATTCCGCTAGATTAACCAGGCCACCTATAAGAGTATAAAAACTCTCTACCACGCTATTCTACTAACATCTATCCTACCTTTATTTTTTACTAATATAAGCACTATATAAACCGTGATATCAGAGCTTTACTCTTTTCTACTCACGCTAGATTATATAAGCCCTTATACTATATAAGGGCTACTTCCCTATTATCTCCTTATTATATTACGTATATACCTATTTACGCTTTATTTATCTTTTCTCCTACTATATAATATTTAAAGCCCGGTAGTATATAGTAGAATATCTATTAGCTATTAACCGGTTCTAGATCGCCATATTCGAGTACTAATTCTCTGTGTATTCTTACTGTGTCAGAACTGGTAAGGGTTTACTATTTAAGGGTTACTTCTATGCCAAATAGTATTCGGTGATAAGAGTCTCCCTATTACTAAACTTTCTATATCCGGGGCCGTATTCTATATTTAGTATAAGGAGAATAAGAAAATCATTATAGATTACCGTAGCCGTGCTACCGTATTAGGGTATAATAACCAGCTTAATTATAACTTATATTAAATAGTATCTACTCCTATAATTAAGGTAAACCGTGTAAGTAGTATACATAACGCTAGAGTACTCGCCATTATTTATCCTTAGCCTTTGTTTTTACGAGATTATAATCTATGTATAGTAAACTCGACTAAGCGCGAAGAAATATTTAAGTAATACCTTATTAGTACACCTTAATGTCGTATACCCCAGGTCGTATACCCTAGGAACCCGATAAACGATTTTTACCGGACCCCCTTTCCACGCCTTATACCGCTAACCCCTTTACTCCGTAAACTATCTATATACTTACCTCGCTTATATCCTTCCCCATTTAGTCGGGCGCGAGTAGTATAATCCCGTGGCGGATAGGATAATACCCGGCTATATCCCATAAATAATAAGAAAGTTATCTTATGTTAGGCTTAAGGTCGCCGATATAGTTAAGGTTCGCTATAAAGGTAAGCTTAATAAGGCTACCTTCTTAGCTAAGATAAGTGACTATTATAGGCTTATTAGGTTTTATATAACGTCTATCGGTTAGTGTCTCTAATTAATAAAATAAAATACGATATTAACTATCCTATATGCTATTAACGTCCTCGCCTAACTTCGTCTAAGTATAGGGGGTAATAATACCTAGACTACTATAAACGCCGCTAATCTGCTTATAGCTAGCAGTATAAAAAGGTTATACTAAGGCTATACTAGCTTCGTAACGGCTAAACGTTTTTACGCTAGGCTAGGATACAAAATAGTATAGATATAGGGTTATAAGTATCTAGCTAAGCGACTATTCCAGCCTAACACGGTATATATTCACGAAGAGTTTACGTATAATGGCTAGCGGTTAGCCGCGCTCCAATAACGCGGCTAAGGAATAATATTACCCGTACCTATTAGAATATAAGCTAAAAACTTTATTAACGATTATATTATCCTAAGCGAGGTATAAAACACTATAGGGCTATTATTTCTACTTATGCTTTAGCCTATAAAGGACTATACGTAGTTTACTAAGGTTGGCGCTAATAGTAGTATAGACTCCGATAAGCGCGCTATAATAGTAGGTAGGTTTACTAAGCATACCAGACGCGCCTAGGACCTTATTCTCTATACTATTATTATTGCTAAGCACTATAAGAAGTTAGCGATTAAAGGTCTTATATTATTGTACGATCTTAACCGTACTAAGCTAGATAGGCGCGCGGCTAAAATAGCTATAAAAGCTATCCAGGATATACTTAAGATTGATAAGGAATATTAGGGTTTCCCTAATAGGGAAGCCGAACTAGTATAGGTTAAGGAGGTATAGTCGAGACGGTATCTATTATATAGTTATAAGAGTATAGATAATACAATAATAGAGTTTGCCGGGATTATAGGTTTAGTATTTAGTATTTAGCTTATAGCCGTATAGCGCAGATATATAGAGTGTATTTAGAGTTAGTATATAAGGAGGAAAAGATAGGGTATAAGTGCGCTATCGGAAAAACAGACACGGGTTATAATTAACAGATATAGGTTTATTACTTAGTTTTCTTTTTTATTTATCCGTTCCCTATCTAAACTACCTCTAGGCTAAGTATATCAAGCGATATAGCTACTAGAAACTTTATAGCTATAAAGTGGCGAGAGGAGTTAATAGTTAGCGTAGTTAGCGCCCTGTATATATCCGTTCCTTATTTCGTTCTATAACTCGTTACCTATACTTATATACGGTCGTAAGTTATGATTATCCTGTGTAGTATACCTATAGCGTCGCGGTCCGTATATGCCGCCCTAGGACGCCCGCGGGATATAGGGCTTTTCTTACCCGGGGTATATAATACGACTATATTAGGCAGGCACTATACGTATATAAGGATCCCGCGGTATAGACCTTATACGAATATACAGGCCTAAGCTATCCGCTTATTTAGGCCGGAGCTATATATCGGTATAGATCCGGAACTATACGTTTATATATAAACCGGATAATAGATAGTCCGAGCCCGCTGAAGATATATATCCTAGGCGCTATTCCCCCCTTAGTTTAGTAGAAGATATCTTTATTTAACCCTATTTACTACAGTAAAGGTCACCCTTTTAAACCCTAGAATCCCTAGGTCCGATAGTACTAGCTGGCTAGGGATTTAGCTAGACAGGGTATATTAGAAAAGTTATAAGCTTTTGGTTTAAACCGAAGCCTTTAATTAGTTAGTTAACCTAGGAAGACCTACCTTACCTAAGGGGGTGTATTATATAGGCATAGACTATACCTAGTAGACTATGCCTAACTAAGGTCTTCGGGTCTTAGGGACCTCGGATATTAGGATATAATAAGGGTAGATACCGGGAAAGACCGGATAGGATCCAAATAATATAGTACCTATAACAGAGTCCCTTACCACCTAAATTAACGGTATAAGAGACTTATAGAGATATAACCTTTTGATTAATTACGATAGAAATAGATAAAAATGGAATTAATATTGTAAGACTCGAATTGTTGCGAACGAAGAAGTATGGATTCCTTCGTAGTATGTGACTTGTATGAGTAAAAAGAAGAATGGATTCTGAGATTCGGGGCATTGTATTTGACCCGAACGGAGGTGGCAAAGTCGTGGTCGTACGATATAGTCTATTACGTCACACCACGATACAATACTATCCTCGATAGTAGAGTATTAGATCTTCAATATACGAGGTAATCTCGTATATAAATCGAGGATATATCTAAGTATAAGATAAGCATAGCTATATTATAGTAGAGCTCTGGTATTAAGCTAGAGGCTTATATATAATTATAAAATATACTTAGAATTATTTGATAATAATATCAACATAACCTAATAATATAATACACACGCACGAGATTTCTGCTCTATCAAGTTAACTGTATAAGTGCTATTTTGACGTGCGACATGTCTATCTACCTTAAATAGTACTACAAAAAGGCCTGTGTGACACACGTGACATGTACCCTAAGAACCGACGCGGGGAACCAAAAGTACGGCCCCGATACGCCGCCTACTCCTTCTGACAGTAGGCGTATGAGATCTCATATATCGAATGCTATGCTTTGAGCTCCCTTGTTCGGCATCCGGTGCAGAGCACCATCATATGTCCTTGTTCCTCTCTCGTGAACATAGTCCCGTCGTCAAATGTACCATTGCAGACAGCACATCGGAGGCAAGCCTCATGCCACTCAGCTCCGAGGGCTCTGATATACTGTCCCACCACTGCGAGTCCACACTTTTTGCACTTCGACGCCTGTCTTTCCGTTCGCTTCGTCTGGCAATTGACACACCAAGCATACCCGTCCTTCTCAATGTGGGCCATGCCTCGCTCGAATGGGTCGCCACATTCTGCGCAGAAGAAGTGCCCATAGTGCCAATGCGCCCCAAGTGCAACAATGTGCTCGCCCAGGATAGGCGTTTTGCAGTGTTTGCACCTCGGTGCAAAAAGCTCGTGCCAATCCAGATGGCAGTAAAATCGAAGGCGCTCGTCCCCATCCTCGTCCCTAGATTGCCCAGGCACTTCATTTAGAGACTCTCCCTGTGCCCGGCGTCGGATTCTGTCAAGTCGTTGAGTGCGATGGGAATCGGGCTCTGGGCTAACTTCCAATGCCTCCAAGCTGGTTCCACAAGTAAAACACACAAAGCAATGGGGATGGAACCGTTGGGGCATGCCAGCAACTGACACAAAACGGCCTTGCATGCAGAGACCGCATTGGTGGCATGTGGTAGCTAAGTCCTTACCGGTTGATGGGGCAGGTGACCAATGGCTGTGAGACCTCCCGGTATGCCTCTTGCCTGGCGGTGACGCAGAAAGTGGCTGTGGCAACGAAGAAGAGTTTGAATGGGCGTGGATGTCGTCAGCAGGACAGACAATGAGGGACGGGGTTGAGTTAAGATGGGTTTCCCCTCGTGTATCTTGCACGACAATGGACGGAGGATCTACTGCACCGAATCGAGCAGTGACCGCTCCTGCCATGACAACCGCAGGAGAAGTGGCAGGTATGGGCAGCTTTTGTCTTCCCGTCCATCGTGCTTCATTTATCGTCGCTGCTACTGGATGGTGATCGGTCGTCTCGTCTGGTGCCTTCCAGTGGACATCGAAACTGACAATCGGCCGTCCTGGATGATCACTGACGGCTGAGGGGCATGGCAACCTCGAACTTCGATCTCTCAGTCTCATGGAAGTGGCATCTCGTAAATCCTGGCTTCGGATTTCGAGTCCAGTCTTCGTTGCGAAGCTGGAAGGGTGGGGGTGTAGGTCGGGGGAATTTATGACGTAGTGTGGGTTATGTGATTGAGTAGAAGACCGTCGGGAGGCGCGCTTGTGATGCCCAGAAGAACTTTCGAACTTGTCTGCAGAGGAGAATGTCGAAATACGAGAATTGGCAAGTTTGTCGACGAATGGCTCACGGTCATCTTTGGAAAGGGGCTGATGGTTATATGCCTCAGCGGAGCTGCTATTTGAGTTTTCCCGGGTTGATTGCAGGTAGTCGTTCATTCCGCCATTTTGTCGCTTCTTCTGGCATATTTCACCACGAATGCCAGGGGACGACGTGCGAGTCTGGGAGCAAGGACTCCTCGTGAAATTAATCCCTCTGACCTCGGACCCTGGCGACTGATTCGCCTGTGCATTGACACCTGACAAGCCATTCCGTGCAACTTGCCTGCTTTTCAAAGATGTTCGGGGTACAGTACTGGTACTGCGTGTCGAAGAGCTGCTACGATTCTGCGAGTCCTTCGCCATGTACGAGGTTGGTGATTGGTCAGCACTTCTACCCTCCACATCAGGCTTGTAGCGATAAGGAGCATCAAGCTGGCGCGGTCGTCCATGTTGATGCTGCCATACCAGCTCCGAGGCCTCATCCAGGGCTGCTTTATATATCAATCCCTCTTCATCTCGGTGCGTTTCGTTGTATTCCGTGTCCCCGAGATGCATATCTTCCATGGCAATTCCAAGAGACTCGGTTTTGGTCTTCTCCATCCATCCGAGTCCTCGGTCGGTGTTAATACTGTTAGGGAGATTCCGAGAGGGCTTCGTCGGAATCTGGCTAATTGAGAGTCGGTAATTGCGACCAGATGGTCCTTTCGCTGTACATGGGGTATCAATGCAGCTTGTCGGATGTGCATCAAGGCTCGTGTGGCTTCCTGCTGAGTGAACGTTCATAGACCGACGCGACGGCGAAGCATCAACACCCCAATGGTGGACCTTGGCCGAGTCCGCACTTTGAGGAGGGCAGGGTGGAGTGGGCAATGGTCTTGCGCCACTGGGACGAACCAGACGTTCATTCCGAAGGTCTGCTAGATATGAGGCTGTTAAAGTGCTATTTCAGGGAGGAGGAACGAGAAGATGCATAAGATGCGTGGTACGAGTATATGATCAAACATTGGCACTAACTTACCAATTTTCTCAGGGGTCGTACACGCCGCTAAGAGAGAAGGATCCTTGCTTGTCACCATGGGTGATGATTTCCTGTCCCGCATTGTGATGGTAAACTGGTCTTGATGGACGGGAATCGGCGGTTTGGGTTGGTATGTGAAATGCTGAGAGGATGTGTCTCGGTGCTGTCAGCATTACGTACTTGAGACTCAGGGAAATATAACGTGGTTTGGCATCTTTTCGTAGCCTGCTACAAAGGTGGAATGGCCTTAAAAGAGTCGGAAGAATGATGCTATGAAATTCGGTATGGCGACCAACAACTCGCCTGCTCCGCGATGATTGAACCGATGTTTCAGTCCTATCGTGTCATCTCCACAGCAACAAGACCGACTCTTAAGCGTAGCTAACTGTCGCACGTCAAATAGGCACTTAGATGATCAACTTAGTAGAGCAGAAATCTCGTATATGTGTATTATATCAAGTTACATCTATAAGAGTCTCTTATACCCTTAATTTAGGTGGTAAAGACTCTGTTATGGGTACTATATTATTTGGATCCTATCCGGTCTTTTCCGGTATCCGCCCCTATTATATCCGAAGCCCTTAGTTATAGCATGGATCCCCCCTGGATCCCCTATAGACCACGTCGTGGTCCGTGTGCCTATATAACAAACCCTCTTAGTTAAGGTGGGTCGTCTCAGGTTAACTAACTAATTAGAGGCTTCGGTTTAAACCAAACGCTCTTAACTTTTCTATCGTAAAATTAATAGTTAAGGGAAAACTCCCTCGTAAAAGGGATCTAAATCCGCCCTATTTAACCGTTTAATTCAAATCTATCCTAATTAGTTCCTCGATCCTAATTAGCCGGATCTACTTAATCGGATCTATATCCATCGGATCTACTATGCCCTAAGGGCCCTCGTCGTCGCTACGGCTTTAGCGCGTTCGATCTTTTCGCGCAGTTATTTTAACCACTCGATACGATCCTTTTAATTCGTTAAATTAAGCTATTACTATAGTCTTTTAATCCCTGCCTCCTGCAGTGCCTTCGTTAACCCGTCCGCGATTATATCCTTCGTGTTAACGTACGTGACCTTAAAAAGGCCTTACTATACTAACTAGCGCGCCTACTAGTTATCAATATCAATATACCGTAGCCTTATTCGTAGGCGTTATGCCTTCTTATTAACGAGGTCAATAGTCTACTAATTATTGTAGTATAGCTATAGTTATTATTAATCCAACCAAAGCTTTAGATCCCTTAATATCCGACTAACGAATAACGTCTCCTTAGCGGCCTTTATAAGCGTATGTAGTTCTAACTCTATTAATAATGTTATAACTATCGGTTACTTACCCGCCTTCTAGTTAATAGTACCGCTAAAGAGCTTTATCACGTATCCTTAGGAGCTTTTACGGTCCAGATTATCCCCGAAGAACGCGTCGCTTACAGTTAGGAAGAGTCTATCCCCACTAAATTCCAGGTAGTAGTGCCTTATATAGTATAAGAATAGCAGCACTTATTAAGCCCTTTTAAGGTGGTTAGAGGAGGGGTTAACGTTATATTAGGAAAGCTTCGAATAGGCGAACACGATATCGGGTCGTATCACGATAACGGTATACAGAATAGAACCGATTATACCCTAATACTAATAGACCTCGGGAATTATCGCCCGTATACCGTCGCGTAGTATTAACGGCTCTATAGATAATAGGACCTTTAGTGGTTTTCGGTAAAGTATATCTATGTAGTATTTAATAGCGATCTTCTCCACGTGAGAGGATTATAATAGCTATAACCTATAGGTGGCGCTATCCTTTAGGACCTTAATTCCTAGGAACTAACGGATTTCTTCGCCTCCTAATAACCTATAGCTTCGCTTAAGGGCGGCCTCGAGGTTATTAGCGTTAGTCTTACGGTCTCTATAGTATATAAGTCCGATATTATCGATATAGAAGCACAGGATTAAACCGTCGCGGATTATAATATAGGGGTTATTAGGCGTGGCCGTGAATCCTATTTTCTATAGCGTACCGCTAAATTCCTCCTACTGTAGTAGTAGCGATACCCTTAAACCGAAGAGGGCTTTCCGTAGTAGTAGTACCTTACCTAGCACTTTATAGCCTTACGGTATCTTTATAAATACTTCCTCTTTAAGGCTAGCGTTAATAAACGCGTTAATAGCATTAACCTACTTTATTTCTAGGTTAAATCGGGCGGCGATCGCTAGTAGTATACGGAAGGACCGCGAGGCTAATATAACGGTGTAATTATCTTTAGTTTCTAACCGTTTTTATTAATCTCCTCGTATTATAAGGCGTGTCTTACACTTAAGGAGGGTGCCCTCCTTAATAAACTTATAGGTGTATACCTATCTATAAGCGTGGACTTATTACTTATTAGCCTAATTACGACCTACCTCCTACTAATAGCCTATCTATCGGTAACCCTTAAGGTACTCTCTCTTAGCCTATAACCACCGCTCCCGTAACGGGTAAAAGCGTATATTTTAGTAATCGTTTAGCGGAGGCGGGAAATCCTCGCGGGTTAAGCGCGATAACGGCTAAGAGGCGTTAAAGGGAGAGGGATCTATAGCACCGATATCACTATTATTAATAGCTTACTTCCTTATACTTATAGGGTTATTAGTCCTTCCGGCGTTAAAGAATGCCTTCTAAGCGTTATTATTCTATACCTTCTCGGTTATATAGAAGCTTATAATAGATAGGCGCGCGGGTAATAAGCGCGCGGCCGATAGGTGTACGGCCGATAGGCACCCCCTAAGGATATCCGCGGCTGCCCGTTAGTGGTTATCGTCTCCTTCTACCTTAACGCCCCTAACCACCGCTAACGCTATAAGGAACGCGCGCGCAGGATCTTTAGGGGATATTGGAGGCATAGAAAACGGTTCGAACCTCGTAGCGGTAAACCGCGGAGTATCCGTAATAGTATCTGCATCTGTAGTAATAGCGGTAGCCTCTCCCGTAACAATAGCGGTAGCGTCTTCCTCGCCCGTAGTAATAGTAGTATTATCGCCTTTACCCGTAATAAGAGCGGTAGTATAATCTTCTTTTATAGTAATAGTAATGTCCGTAGTAATAGCGGTGCCCGTAGTAATAACAGTAGCCTCTCTTATAGTAATAATAATAGCCTCGCCTTCTTCCGTAGTAATAGCAGTAGCGTCGGAGTCTTCCGACTCAAGATCTAATACGTCTACGGCTATAGCCCTTAATAGTAGCCTATTCGTCGTCGTGATTGTATTAGATTAGATAATACGGATAGATTATAGAGGTTCCCTAATTTCCTTAGCGGAAGCTATAGCTTATAGCGTTTTAATCCTACTATTAAAAGTCTCGTCTTCGTTAAAAATCACGTCTCTTATAGTGATAATATCCGTTAAGTGTGGCAGCCACACGCGGAAGCTATTCAAGGAATAGTATCTAATATAATACCCGATCTATACCTTCAGTTCTAGCCTTTATAGGCGGTTCCTTTTAGCTTAGGTATCGCACGTTTTTATAAAGGCTTTATAGCCGTATACTGGTAGGTGCGTAAGGTTAGGTTAACGGCCGTGTAGGCTTTCGTATAGCGTTCGCTAGTCGTTAATATACTATAGCGTCCTATTATAGAGATATATAGTAGTCTTAAAGATCTTAGGATAAATAGATATAGACAGATTAGCCCTAATCCTTATAGCCCTCGCCCTCCTTTTAATAATACCTTCAATCCGTTTTATAACGCCGTTTTAATCCTATGAATATAATACTAACGGCTAACCTTCTACCCCCTTAGTAGCGAGAAAAGTAATAACTTCTAGGTACTAAAATATCTCGGAATCGGCCCGTGAAATATATAGCCTAACGTCGAATTAAGTCTTAAGTAGGGTAAAAACGTCTTTTAGCGCGTGCAGAATAAAGCTGTAGTCTCTTTGCTATAAGTAGTAATCCTATATATAACCTATATACACGTCTATAATAAGTTTAATAGACTTAAATAGGCCGCCCGCTAATAACTCCGCCTCTTCTAGATCGTGAAAATTAATAACTAGGGCCTTTCCGGGCTTTAACAGGTAAAGGGATAGTATCCGCCGGATCTACGTAGGTAATTATAATTACCTATACGCGCTATAGTCCGTTATACAAGGTTCCTTTATTTTTACCCCCTAAATAGCGTTAACGATCTTTATAAAAGTATCGGTGCCGTAGTGGCTAAACCGTTCGTGCTACCGTTATACCGTGGTCTTCTACGGTTACTTCGGTTATCGTGATCTTCTATACGGGTTATCGCGGGGGCGCCTTACTAATACCGCTAATACGGTAGCGGCCGTGGCTTCCGCGCGCTTAATTATATACTAGCCGTGGATATCTAGTAGCCTATAGATAGGCCGGTTATCGGTGGAGCTAATAATAGTATCGTTTACGGTATCCTAGCGGTAACCTTATAGGCGTAGCTAGTATTCCGAGACGATATTAGTAACGAATTCCATATAATATACGATATTATAAAGGCGTAGCAGCCTTTTTATACCCGATAGGGATTATATATACAGCTTAATATCTCCGTATCCGAGGATAAAAGCCTTATAAGTACCCACCTAAAAGGATAAAGATAAAGTATCCGTGGGTAGTCTAATAGCCCGAAAACAGCCTCGATTATTAAAGACGTGGATCGACGATCCTAAGTTTAGGATAGCGTAGTATAGTAGTGCTTTAGCTTAGTTAATAGATAAGGATACTTCTTATACTTATAATCTTAATAGTAGTATCGTATAAGGACGCGCTATCCCCTTATCTTAGGAGGGGTAGACACCTAGCCGTATACTCGCGGTAATAGAAAGGTCTTTTAAAACTATACTTATGGGTCGAGTTATAACCTCCCGATTCTATTATTACGGTATAATAGTTATAATAGGCGTAGTATTATAGAGTCAATCTTCCTAGACTTCCTCTATCTTATTAGCGGTACTAGCTACTACTTCCCGCCTCTTCTATACCGCGGTATCTACGCGGCTTTTAAAACTATAAATATATATTTTGTTTTCCGCGACCTTTATAATATCTTCACGGCCACGCTAGGTATCAGGGCGTATATCCGGCCTTATATACTAATAGGCGGCGGTAGTATAGGGGTTCTTATATATTTTATAAGGCCTCCTTATTACGGGAGGGATAGCCTTTACGGACGTATTAATATAAAGACGCTTCATATTATCTTTATTATTAGCAGTATCCTTAGTATCGGGGAGGTTCTTAAGGGTGTTAAAGGTGCCTCTCCCGACTCTAGGCTTTATAGCGGAGGATTATAGGCTCTTTATATTACTAAGAACCCCCTTAAAGCCTTTACGAAGTCGTTAATCGTTAGATTACTTTCTATAATCTTATTATAGTTATTTACTAAGTAGTTATTACTCTATTCCTAGGTAATAGGTCCAATAGCTTTTAACGCGTCTTCTGCCTAATAGTCCGCACTTAATAGCTCTGAAACGCCTATATATTTATAGTATATTATCGCTATTTTCTAGCTTATAACCTAGCCGTCTATATCCTTAGGTATAGCCTTTATAGGCGTAGTGTATCGTCGATACAGGACTAAGGCTTCCTTACGGAGATTTATAGGGGTTAGTTCTCTATACGCGTATAGGAGAGTAATCGAAGCCCGTGGGCCATTTACGGTATTATCCTATAGCTAGGCGAGGAGGCTATATAACGTCGTATAGATAGTCCTTTTAATATAGGAGCGTACCATATTAAACTCCTTCTACTACACGTCGTAGTCTGCCTTTTCCTCGCGGTATATATAGCGATCTTATAGGTATCGTGTACGCCCCTTTTTAAAGAGGTCGTCGATAGACGTAGGCGTCTTAGTCGGTGGTTCTTTCGTTACGGCCGTAGCCTTCCGGCGAGCGGCCGTCTTCCTTTTACCGGTAGCTATACCCGTTATAGCACCGGCCGTGGTAGCTATAGCTACGGCGTCTATAGCGTTCGTGGCCTTATCGCCCTTTAGCGTGATAATAGAGGATAGAGTAGCCGCGATAGTAGAAAACGGGGTAGCTATAGCCTCCTCCGCGTCGGGGTCTATAGCGAGGGCTTTATATTTACGGACATTAGGTGGCGTAGGTATAGGGAGGAGATAAGCGTTAGCCTCCTTATCGCTTAGCTTTAGATTAAGGTAGTTATCCTAGTAGGAGGCAGATTTACCGCGTATAGCATGCTCCTAGACTACCTAATCCCTTTAGTTAATAAGGGTAATAGCGGCCGCCTTCTATTCGGCATTAAATACGTTAGAAGATATCTTTACTAGTCTATTATTTATCAGTCAGTTAATTAATACATAGGTTAATTAATCTCTTAATTACTCTAAGTAGGTCGATAGTAGTTATTTAAGAGTGCTTATATAAATATAATTACTTTTTAGTAGCAGAATAAGGGTAGCCTTATTAATATTTATCGTTTAGACGTTATAAACCGGGCTTCTAACGATCTCACGTTAAATAAGCACTTAGTTAATTAACTTAGTAGAGTAAAAGTCTCGTCTATATATATTATAGTAAGTTAGATCGATAAGAGTCTCTTATACCCATAATTTGGGTGGTGAAGACTCTATTATAGGTATTATATTATTTGGATCCTATCCGGTCTTTTCCGGTAGCCGCCCCTATTATATCCGAAGCCCTTCGTTGTAGCGTGGATCCCCCCTGGATCCTCTATAGACCACGTCGTGGTCCGTATGCCTATACGACACTAACCACGTAGTACAGAGCCTAAAAGATACATTCCAGGAATTCTCGTATATAGGCGTTTACTCCTTCTTAGTATATAAAATTACTTATATAGTCTACTACCTTAATTATATATATATATATATATTTGTAATATATAATATTATTAAAGTTATTAATTGTTAGAAGATAAATAACGTATGTCGAATAGACTATAGTCTTTTCGATTACGTAATAATCCGGGTGATCACTTGCAGAATCTTCACCACTAATATTACGGTGACAGGAATTCTTTAACGGTCCTGAGATAGTTATAATTATACATAATTGCCTTAATCAATTTTAACCTATTTAATAATGATTTTGACTACGCGGTTATAATCCCCGATATTAGCGATAATAAAGATAATTATAAAGACGATAATAAGGTTAAGGAGACGGACTCCGATTTATAGCGGGGCGATAAAGGTAAGACTTTTACGGAAGTCGATAATCCCGAGGATAGCGATGTTAAGGCTAAGGATATCGATCTAGGCTGATATTAAGTATAGTTAAGGCGTAAAGCCTATGTGGCCTAAACTAAATCTAACTCTTACTCCCTTCTAATTATCGCGATACCATCGCTTATATATCGGCTCCTCTATTATAATAGCGCGAAGGTATTTAATAGGCTATTACTCGTTATTACTAAGCCGAATTTCCCTTTAAACTTATTAAGTGCCCGCGTTCATGCTAATAGTTCTAGTAGTTCCTAGGTAGGCTTATAGTATCCTACCTATTATACTAATACCTTATTTCTTAATCCCTTACCTCGCCTCTTTATTCTTTCGTCAAGGATTTTCTCGACTTCCTATTCTTCCCTATCGGCTATTTCTCGAATAAGCGGTAGTTAAGGGTTATTTATTACCTATCCCGGGAGGGGGTTATCGCCCGCGCGACGTAATAAGTCTACGTAGAATCAAGGGTAAATCTATAATAGTATAGCGAGCTTAATTATATATAGGCTAATTATCTTTATAACTCGGTATTTATAATAAAGCTAGTTAAGCTTATAGGATAATGGCGGAGTCGAATAGTTAGGTAATAATAGCTAGACTAAGTTATTAACTTTAAAACGCTTAGCCGGTATACGATATTAACTAGTAGACTCCTTATTTCTAAGCTATATCGATATAATTATAGCCCAGGCGAACTTCGTCGCTTTCTATAAATAGCGTAATAGGGTATAGGCCGCTAATACTCTAGGTTTTATAAGGGGCTCTTCGGTTATCTAGATTGGGTTAGCGTAGTAGCTATAGTCTAAAAAGAAAGGACTAAACCCTAGTATAAAGCTCTGGCGGTTATTTAGGGCTAGTTATACTACATATAGTAAGCGATCCTAGTTATCCTAAGCGTAATAGATAAAAGCTTATAAATAAGCTTATACTTCTTAGTTTATACGCTTTATTACTTTATCGGTCTAAGGGTAGTATATTATGCTAAGCTTACACGATATCCGTGCGAGCTCGTAAAAGTGCTTCTAAAATCTACTTGTCTACTTTAAACCTTAGTTACTAATAAACGACCTAAGTATTCCGTTAAACCAGAAATAATAGTATAAGAACTATTCCGCATATAGTTTAGCTTTTATTATCTTTATCTCTTTTAATATTATAGCCTTAGTTACGCGGTCTATAATAACCTAAAAGTAACGCGTCTTTGTTTCGCCGGCTAGTAATAGGTCCGTTATAAAGTCTATTAATAAGTTACTCCGTATTCGTTCTAATACCGGGAAGGGGCGTAAAAGGCCTTATTTCGCGTTCCTCTATATATACCCCTTTTCGTAGATATTATAATTTCGGATAAAATATCGGATATCCTTATTTATCATTAGCTAGAAAAAGCGACGCGTTACTGAGGCGATAGTGCTTTCGTGTTTAGGGTGTTCTCTAATTACTAAGTCGTGAATTAACTAGATAATCCTCCTTTATAATATTAACCCTTTAGTAGACCCGGGCACCTAAATTCGGTCGCGGAATAATAAAAACCCGGTCACGGAGACTAAATACATAGCTATTTATAGCTTTAATTCTAATAGTAATAAGAACTAACATTATTCTTTAATAACTGCGAATAAGGCTTTAATACTATTTTTCGATTATAAGCGTTTTATCGTATAATTATTATAGCTCTTAGTCCGCCTTAAAGATTATTTAGCTATTATTAATACTATAAATACTAGGTGGAATTACGGTATCGGGAATTAATTAAATATAATAATATTATTCCCGTTTATCTATTATATCATAGGGCTTCTCTTACTATTTATATAAAAGGGCGTCTGCTATTATATTATCTTTTCCTTTTTAATACTTAAGTATAAAATCGAATTATATAAGCTTACCGGCCTATTAGCTTTATCGCTTAGTAAGTATTCGCTTTATTATAAAATATTTAAGGGCCTTATATTCGGAGAGGACTATAAACTACCTATAACTAATAAGCTTAGTCTATTATATAATTAAATAACTTATATTCGCTAGTATTTGTTTATTATAGATTAAGTAGTTATAATCCGCTTCATTAAGTTTATAAGAGTAATATATAACCACGTAGCGATTTCCGTCTATATCTTTTTATATTAGGCTACCCCTAAAAGCGAATTCTAAATAATCTATCTCGATAAATATCTTATTTACTAAGACCTATTAGTATAGTATTAATCCTTCTTAGAACCTCGCTTTTAGTTTATAAAAGGCCGTCTCTTCCCTAGGACTCTATTAAAAGGTATGATTCTTTTTAGTAAATACTAGTAATAGGGCAGAGATCCCCGAAAAGTCCTTAATAAAGATCCGGTAATAATTCGTAAACCCTACAAAGCTTCGCACGCCCTTTACTATTATAGGCGTTTTCTACTCACGGATTGCTTATGGCTTCTCTAGGTTATAAGATACGCCCTTCCCTATAGAGATTATAAATTCTAAGTACTTTACTATTTTTACACTAAACTCGTACTTTAACGGATCTAGGTTTAAGCCGGCGTCTATAAGTACGCGGAGTACTTACTTTACTTTTACATCGTAATTAGCCTAACTCTTAGTAGAGTAGACTAGGATATTATTAATAAAAGCGGTAATAAAGTTATCTAGGAAACGCTATAGCGTTTTATTAATATATCGCTAGAAAGTCACGGGGGTTTATTTAAGCCGAATAGATAAATAAGCTATTCGAAGAGCCTAAACCGAGTTCGGAATATAGTCTTATATTCGTATCCTAGGACTATCCTTATCTTATAGAAGATAGCGAGTATATTAAGCTTTGTAAACTATTTTACTTAGCTTAGGCCTTATAGTATCTTAGCGATTAAAAGGAGTAAGTAATAGTCCTACTTAGTAATCGCGTTTAACACTTAATAATCGTACTAAAAATAAAGTCTTCTGCCTAGCTTCCTTATAAAGAGGATAAGAGCTATAGCTTCTAAACTACTAGCACGAATACATCCCTTATTTATTAGGTTAGTAAGTATTTTCCGTAATACCAGGAGTTCTTTTCTTAATATATTATAGAGTAGTGTTAGATAGGTAGTTATAAGGAGTAAGAAGGTAGTAGCGAGAGAGTCTAAAAGGGAGCAGGCGTGGATTAAGTGGTGGTTATAACTTAGTCCGAACGTAGGTAGTCCTAAAGAATCAGAATAATCGCTACCCTCTCTACACTAAGGAGGGGGCACTATATAAGCACTATATACTCCTCGGCTAATACTAGTATAGTTAAACGGATATCGTAAACGGATATCCACGCCTAAGCTTAGGCCACGGCCCTGCACGGTAGTATAGGCCTATGGTAGCCGTGGCCACGTTAAGACGGGAGCCCGGTCATATCTATATAAGAACCCGTTATAGTCCCGTTATATACCCGGCCTATATCTCTTAGGCAGGGGCACCTAATAGGGCGACCTCCCCCGGAGTGCTGTTATCCTTAGGAGCGGCTAGTACCGGATAAGGCAACTTTTCCCGACTATACCCGGCGTCGGCCTATATCCCCCCCCCCGTCCTTCTATTACTAATCCCGTATATAACCCTATCGTGGTCCTATCGTGGTCTTACCCTTAGTCCGTTACTTTATTCCCGCCGTCCTTTTATTACTAATCCCGTATATAATCCCGTCGTGGCCCTATTATAGTCCTATCCTTAATCCCTCGCTCCTATACTATAATTAATATCGGCCTCCCTTTTATCCGTATAAAAAACCGGTGCTAATATTCCTTTAATCTTAATAAAGAACCGGCGCCGATATCCCTTTAATCTAAATAAAGAGCCGGCGCCGATATCCTTCTAATCTATATAAAGAACCGGCGCCGTTATATAACGTATCTAAAAATAGAAATTTATCTCCTTCCTCTTATACCCCTTTCACCCTTATACCTTCTTTATAGGTAGGAACGGTAACTATATACCCCTTAAGGGGGATATCTTCCTTAACGCCCCTACTACTCTATTATCTTCCGTTTTCCTCCTTCTTCACGCCTCCGATTTTTGATTTTTTTATCGATATCCGCCGCGTTCCGTAAGTTAACCCTTATAATAATTTCCTTATAGGAGTAGGGCGTGATAGTTATTCTAGTAGTCGTTAACGTGTCGTAGCACTATTATTCTTATAATTATTTCCCTATTATCTTATAAGTATTCTTTTAGCGTCTCTTTATCCTAGGAAAAATAACTTATATAGCTTTACTAACCACCTTATATAGCCTCCCTCGCCTACCGCTATTATACCTCCTAAGTAGACTAATAATAATAATAATAAGAATAAGCGGCCGGTATCTAAGCTAGTAGCTAATACCGTTTCTAAGAAGCGTAAGACGGCGATAGCTATAGCGTCGTTGTCGTCGACTACCCCTTATTAAGAGGTAGTGGATATTAGGGAAGGGGCCTCTGGGGGCTTAACCCTTAGGGACTCTTACTCCCGCTATACCGGCTAGCTAGCTAAGATTAATTTTAGTAATACGACGTCGCGCTTACGGTTTGAGTCGTACTGGTACTCCGGTGCTATATCCGCTAAGTATACCTTTTACTTTAGGTATAATAGTCGCCGTTATAATAAGCTTCTTACCGCGGGCCGTAATATAGCTATCTAGTTATAAACGGTCCTTATTATCGCCGCTACTAAGGATAGGATAAATAATAGCCGTCGCGTATGTTCTTTTTTAGGGATAACCCTAATATAGGTATATACTAACCGTGCTATAGACTATAGCTATAGAGTGCTAGAACGTCCTTAAGGCCTCCCTAGGTAAGCCTAGGAGGGAAATAACCTTTACCGCCGCCGATAAGTCTTATACCGCTTATCGGGCGAAGAAAGAAGTTAACAACGCCCGCTAGAAAACGGCGGATAAAATCCTAGAGTCTCTTTAGGATATAGCGTTATCGCTTCGCCGGTATATCGATTAATAGGATCGATAGATAGCCGTGCAGGAATACCTCGCCGTCCCCTTTAAGAGGGTTATTACTAGTATAGCGTATAACCCCCGGGTAACCCCCCCTCTTAATATACTACTAACTTCTCTTCCTCTCCTACTTTCTTTTCCCTAGCTAGATATCCCCCGTCCCGCCTTTACGCCCTCCGACTTATTCGCCGATAATAACGATAATAACGACGATAACGGCACGTACTAAGGCCCTCCTAACCCCTCTAATATCCCCGAGTCTAAGCCCGCGACGTTTACCCCCGCGCCGAAGAAACAGGCGCCGGCTAAGAAAAAGGGCATGCCTAAGAAGATAACGCTTTCGATACCCTTACCGAAGAAGAAGAAGAAGTAGTAGAAGGCTAAGTCTCTTATTATTCTCTTAGATAACACGCCGTCCACTAATAGGGAAAAGGTAAAAGGGGATAATACCTATATAAGTAAAAGCGCTATTATTATAGGGTAGAGCGAGGTATATATAGAGGAAAACAGGGAGGGCCCTCGGGTACCTACACCCTTAGATTCGGAGTTAGAGGGTTACGCCGATAATCTATAACCGTAGTAGGTATCCTTAGTAGGTAAGGGTCATACCTAGGATCTATAGCTATAGTAAGTGGTTAAAGGTATATACGGAGGATCAAGTAGGGTTTACGCTAAGGATCTATAATTATAGTAGGCGGTTAAAGGTATATACGAACGATTAGGTAGGGGTTATACCGAGGATCTATAGCTACAGTTGGTAGTTAAAGGTATATATAGAGGACTAGTTTCTTTTTCTTTTTTCTTTTGTTTCTTTTGTTTTAATATAACTTATAGGGTACGCCCGCTTACTACTTTAATTATACCCCGTCGATAGTCCTATCGTAACTTATAACCGTGTAACCGCCTAAGGGAAGGAGATAGAAAAGAGGGAAAACGCTTAACTAGTTAAGAGGGTAGACCGAAAAAAAATAGAGAAGGAAGACTTAACGGGTTAGTCGTAGTCCTATAGTGCTCCCGCTATATTAAGCTTTTACTTAAATTAGGTGTTAATAAGCTTATCCGGTACGTTATATTTTAGCTCCTATTAGGGCCCCTTAGGTTATAACCTATTAGTGCGTCTGCGGGTGTTTATCGTATAGCGGAGTACTACACCGTGTTATAAGTAAGTTCCGTAAGGGCTACGCGGTCTATTTAGTCATCTTATTCCTAGTAGTAGAAGACCCTAAGGTAGTATTCCACGTTTTAGTTCTATCTCTTTATTTAGCTATTAGTCTACGGGTACTACGCCATGGATAAGCGTCGCTTAGTGCTAAAATAACGGTAAAGGGTGGCCTAAAAACGGCTTATAAATAAGGACCCTTAATCGGATATAACCCTATTAGGAACCCCGAAGGTTCGAAAGATATAATACTATAACGTGTCCGTAAGTCCCTTAGTAGTAAGGCTACTACTTATAGGGATATATAACGCGTATTTTATTAGACGGTATATAATAATA